>NC_043709.1:8336100-8346779 GCF_006229205.1 Suricata suricatta | reverse complement strand
GGGGGGAGGTTCTCTGCAGGGGTAAAGTTGGTGAGACCTGCAGGCCAGACCCCCTCACCTAGGGCTTAGCCTTCTGGCCTCTCCTGGCCAAGCTTGGCGGAGGGGTGCAGAAGCCTGGCTGGGCCAGCCGTCCCAGAGGGGGTCTCATGGGGAAACCCCCATGTGATGTTGGGGTCCTGGCCCTGATCTCCAAGCGGCTTGTCACAGTGCTGGTGTACGAAGTCTGGGCCCAGTCCCTGCTGGCATTGTGGGAACCAGCTTGCGAGAGCCAATTTTCTGACACTTGGGAACTTGGAAAGCCTGATTTTGAACGGTTGGGAGCTTGGGATTGGCCGTGGCGGGAGTCTTTACACCATGGAAATTGGCATATGCTGCAGATCAGGGCTGCTTTTCAGAGTGGCCTGTTTGCCAGGGTTCTCTGGGTGGCGGCTTCCCCCCTCCCCTCCAGCCCCATCTCGGGCCTCCCTGCCTGGCCTGTACTGCATGCCTCTGCTGCCCCTGCCTGGGCTCCTTCCCCGGTTCTGTGGCTGCCAGCAGGCGGCCTTGGGCAGGTCACTTGGCCTCCCTCAGCCCACAGCTCCGCCTGTAAACGCGCTCATGGACCCTCTGCATAGAGGGGCTGGGAGGGTGAAATGCGTTAAGACGCTCAGCGCATAGTAGGCGCTCGATAATTTGCAATTATTTATGAGTCTTCTGTTTGAACCTCACATCACCATCCTTGGGATGAATTTACCTTCTACTGTCTGGAGCCTCAAAAAACTAATGAATTTTTTAAAAAAGTGAGGGGGAGTGAGAATTTTTAAAAACGTTCTTTTTAAAGCAGCCCGGAGTGGCAGCCATTGTTCTGCTGAGCTCCACGCAGGGCCTGCTGGGGGCCCACTGGTATTTTTGCTCCACCAACCACCCCTCCTTCCCCGGCTCCCAGACATGGCTTGGCGGGAAAGGATCCACCCCCCGTGTTTATTTTGAGCAGCCCTGTCTGAGGTGGTGCCTGCAGAGAGAGGTGGCCCAGGGCCACTGGGAGGCAGGGAGAGTGGGGAGGAGCAGATGGAGAAGATGGGTGAACGCACACAGCTCCTTTCCTTCAGGGGTGGAGACCGAGGAGGGGAGGCATTGCAGGGGCCTTGCAGGGAGCCTGGTGCAGCCATGGGGGTGGTAGGTAGTCACAATGGACAAAGCCTGGGCATTGGTCTCGTACTCCACCCCTGCCTCTGTGGTCCCGGGTGCTCAAATTAGAGGTAAGATTGCAGGTGCTTTTGGCCAAAGTGGCCATTGCTACCAAAATCACAAGGGATTCCAACGTCCCCAGGTTTCTCATGGTCAAAGATACTGTTCTTGGAAGGGACTGGCCTGGGAGGAGGTGACAGGTGAAAGCGGGGGTCATCCAGGCAAGGGCCTGCTTGTGACCCATGAGGCGGTCAGACGGTGCTGAGGTCTGTTCTTGGCCTGAGACGGAATGAAAAGCAGGTGGCTGGGGTCAGATTCCTCCACCATCACCCACCGTCCCGTGTTGCCACATTTCTTCCCCTTGTGATCCTCCTGGCAGCCCACTGGGGCAGGCAGGCAAGTGTCTGACATCCACTGAGCAGATGGGGAAGCTAAGACTTGCCCAGGCGACACGTGGGCAGGATGCCGAGGTAGAGATGGAGGTTCCACAGAACAGGCCGGAGGCAGTGGGGAAGGCCTGGGTGGGGGAGCCTTGCTCCCAAGAGCAGTCCCTGTCGCCCCTTGTCCCTCCCCAGCACGCACTCACCTGTACAGGTGCGTGACCTCTCCCAAGCCAGGCTAGGCTGCCCTCAGTCCCATCCTGTCCTGGAACTGAAGGATGGTCATCAAGTTGGACAACAGGAAGCAGAGGGTTGGGCTGAATGGGCGGCAGGGATGGGGTCCAGAAAGCCTCCCGGGGCCGCTGGGGCATGTCCACCGGCCCCTGCTCACAGGAGAGTACATCCACTGCAGACCAGTGGATGGGTCAAAGCAGTCTTTATTTTCCCTTCTTCAGGCCCCATGTCATTGTTGACTCAGGTCTGGGAGGACTCTGGGAAGAGGAGGATGGGCTGGCTTAGTGACCAACATTCCAGCTCTGTGGGTGCTTAGGGGAGAGAGCCAACGTGGGCTGCAGTCAGGGAAGGCTTCCCAAAGGTAGTGGCACTAGCGATGGCTCCTGAAGGTTGAGTATGAATTCATAAGTGAGACAGAGGAGGGACAGGTACAGGGACCAGGAGCTCAGGCATTCCCCCGAAGGACTCTGAGCCCTCAAGGAGGCTGTGCACACAGGGCAGGAGACAGCCCAGGAGGCTGGTGAGGGGACTCTCCATCCACAAAGGGCCTTAAGGCAGTGGGGAGCCACAGAAGACTTATAAACAGGGCAATGACATGTCTGTACTGAACTGGAGCCTCAAGTCAGAAAAGTGGGGCAGGTGATGCAGTCAGGGCCACGGGGATGGGACAGGTCAGAGGGAGAATACCTCTGACTCAGGTTGAGATCTGATTCTGCCACTGCCTGGCCCTGGCCCTGGGCAGTCACTTCCCTCCGAGCCTCAATTTCCCCATCTATAAAATGGGGATACTATAGGGTAACGTTTGAGGCTTAGATAATTCATGGAAGGTGCTTAGCACCGACTGGCACATGGAAGACGCTTGACACCAGCTGCCGTTATCATTATGGGATGGCAGCGGGCTCCAGGGATTCCCGACAGTTTAGGGATCCCTGCCCACCAAGGCCCTTATTTACCCCTGCAGAAATCTGGTGCCTCCAAGCCTGGCATGGGACCACAGGTGGGGGCCCCTGCCCTTCTCCCTTCGCTGCCCTCCTTACCTGCCCTGTCCCCTCCTGCCTTCGGCTCAACATGGTTTTCTGCCCTTTGTCACCTCCTGTTCCACTGGGAGGGTCTTTGCCACCTCCAGATGCCTCTTGGCAGCCTCTGCCTGTCAGTCTGTGTGCCCGCTGTCTCTCACTTTCCTGGCTCCCGCACTGACTCCCGCAATGTCATGATCTGTGTTTTTCTTTCTGTCTCCTGTCTCCACACCCCGCCTTTGCCACTCCAGTCCCCATATCTTTATTTGTCTGTCGGTCTGTCCATCCGTCTTCCTCATGACTGCCCCCCCCCCGCCACTGCCATCCCTCTTCACATACCTCCCATCTTGGTCCCACAATGCAGAATAGCCTGTGTTCATCTGTCTGTCTCCTGCTCGCTGTCTCTCTCCCAGAAAAATGCTTGCGGGAGTGATGGATGGTCCATTAGAGAAAGATTAACAGGTGTGCGCTTGACTAGAGAAACAGCTGCTGCAAGTGGGGGGGGCCGGGTGAGGGGGTGACCTTTCTGGAGAGCGGTGGCTCCCCAGCACTTGTGGGCGGGGGTGTGTGTGTGCAGTGCGTGTGGCCCCGAGCTGAGTGATTGCCATTAGGGACTGTCAGCAGCCACATTTTTCATCTCCGCTGATCTCATTTTAGCGGGTTGGGGAAATTGGTGGCTCTGAGCGGCATCTGGGCCTCGGCTCAGCCAGGGACGCCAGGGCCCAGCCCCTCCCCCACCAACGGCCCCCTCCCAGGGTCCCACTTCCCTTTCGGGACCGTTTTGTGAGTCAAATGTAATTACAGATGGAAATAGGGCCTTCTCCTTTTATCTGGGCTTGAGAGGACCTGGCAGTTTTATTAGGCTTCCCGGGCACCAGGCGGATGTGGGCGGCTGGGTGGTTCTTTTTTTTTTTTCTCTTCTCCTTTTAACCCAAATGAAATCACAGTCAGGCCCCAGAGACACCCTGTCATCCGGTGGAGGAGCTGGGCTGGGGCTGGGGTGCCGATGGGTGGCAGCTCCCCCACCTCCCTACTCTTGCTCTGACCTGTCCCTCTGCCTAGACACCTTCTCTTCTCCTCCCTGTCACTGGGCTCCCCTTCTCAGCTTTGAGGGCTCTGCTGAGAGGTCACTTCCTCCAGGAAGGTGCCCCTGACTGCAGGATCACTGTTCCCTCAACATTTCCTCACCTTTCTCTGTTTTTAGCACCTACGACTGTCGGCTCGGGTGTTGGGCTTTGCCACCAGAGCCTGCGCTTCTTGGGGGCGGGGAGAATGTCCCGATGCATTCACCACTGGCCAGTGGGCAGCACACGCCCAGCACCCAGTGCCCCGCCGACCTGGAGCACTCATGCAACAGTGATCGAGCCAAGGAAAGGGCGGATGAGTTGAGGTGGAGTTTCTGTGTGTGTAACGGAGAGCAGTTTGGAGTCTGATTTTGTGGCTTTGCTGCGTCTTGGCTCTGTTCTGGCTCACAGCAAGTCAGTTTGCTTCCCCGAACCTCAGCGTCCTTACCTGTAAAATGGAGACACCGGCCAATTGTTCGAGGTGATGGTAATTGTGTCGGACGTCAAGCTCAGTGCGGGCACATGCTCGGGGCTAAGAAATGGCCCTTCCCTTCTCTGTGATTCAGGCGTGAGCTACATGGCTCATTGGGGAGCAGAAACCAGACACTTTCGGAGTCCTAGAGAGGGAGGAGAGGGGCTGGAGCCCTGCATGGCGCTTAGCGGAGAGGTCTGGAACTAATAGCATCTTATTCCACCCCCTTGTTTTATGGATGAGAACACGGAGGTTGGGGCAGTGTCGCTAGAACCCTGGCTCCTAGTCATGGCCCGTAGTGTGGTCTTTCGTATCCCGGGGTTGCTTGGGTAGTTCCATCTGTCGGGGTGTCCCCTGCTATTAAAAATCAGGAGGTAAACAGCTCCAAGGTCAGAAGGTGCTCGTCTCTTTCTGATCAGCTGGTGCCTTTAACCTTTGTCCTCTGGGCTCTGGCGCCTTCCCCCCGAGAAGTGTGTGCAGCAAGCCCCATCCACCAGGGTGCTCGCGTGCATTAAAGAGCTATCGCGGCACATAGTAGGTACACCATCTCTGTCTTCTCGTCACAGGGCGCAGCGGTCCCCAGTCACCCACAATCCTGAAATAGCCATTGCTGGGGAAGGGGAGAGTGGGGAGGGCTCCGTAGGGAGGTCTGCACAGGCAGAGGTGAATGGTGGGAGCCTTGGAGCCAAACTGATTCAGATCCTGGCTCTGCCCCTTAGCAGCTCCACAGCCGAAGGCAGGGGGCTGGCCTTCTCCGAACCTGCTTTCTCATCTGCAAAATGGGCTCTTGTGTGGGATTAAGTGACACGATGCCTGTGAAGTTAAAAAAAACCCTGGGTCCTGCATGTGGCAAGTGCTTCCTAAGTGGGGTAGGGTCATGGGCAAACGGGGTTTCTGGCATCAACTGGCCTGTCCTCTTGTCTTGCTCTGCGTCACCTTCCGAGCCTGTTTCCTTTTTTCTTTCCTTCTCCTTCCTTCCTTCCTCCCTCGCTCCTTCCCTCCCTCCGTCCTTCTCTTTCTTTCTTTCTTTCCTTCCTTCCTTCCTTCTTTATGTTTATTTACTTTTGAGAGACAGAGAGTGTGAGCTGGGGAGAGGCAGAGAGAGAAGGAGACACAGTCCAAAGCAGGCTCCAGGCTCTGAGCTGTGAGCTGTGTGCACAGAGCCTGATGTGGGGCTCGAACCCACAAACCGTGAGATCATAACCTGAGCTGAAGTTGGATGCCTAACCCACTGAGCCGCCCAGGTGCCCCCTCTGAGCCTGTTTTCTGATCTGTAAAAGGGACATCAGGATAGGTCCCCTCAGCGTGCAGTACCAGCATCATTTCCAAAAGTGTAGAAGGTCAGCCCTGTGGGGTCCTCCCGTCTTGTGGACTCTTACGACAGCATAGGCGCAACAGAGCTGTAAGGCTTCCAAGGCCATGGCGGTCCAGCCAGGCCTCCCCACCTCCCTGGGGATCCTGGAGCCGATGAGCATCCACGGCTGTGCTGTGGCCTGACGGGGTCCCTGTCCCCTGTCCCCATGCCCCCGCAGCCTGAGGAGCTGACCAACATCCTTGAGATCTGTAACGTCGTCTTCACCAGCATGTTCGCCCTGGAGATGCTCCTGAAGCTGGCCGCCTTCGGGCTCTTCGACTACCTGCGCAACCCCTACAACATCTTCGACAGCATCATTGTCATCATCAGGTGCTGCCCCTGCCCCGGCAGGCTGTGGGCCTGGAAGCGGAGTGGGGGTGGGTGGGGGCGGGGGATCTAGTGCCCTGTCCCCAGCCGGTAAACAGAGCATGTCAGGGCACAAAGGAAATCCACTGTGCCGAAGCGTAGTTCTCAAATATTTAAGACTTTGTCATCCGGTAAAATACATGCTTCTAGATTAATGCATTAACTAGCACGATCCGGCAGCAGGTTTGGGGACTACCATCATTCCGAAGAAAGGATGGGTATAGAGAGTATTTGGGAATATGTCCATCAGCTGTTGCAAGATATAAAAACCTCAGCGATTTTGATGGGTCGAAAAGCCATAGAGGTGGCTCATGCTCCGCCCCTTGGTTCATTCATGATCTAAAGAATGGTAAATTTCACAAAGAGGTCAGTGGCCTTTGTAGACCTCCTGATATCTAGCCAGGGACTTCTCATCGTGGGGGGGTGTCCATGGACTCAAGGTCAAGAGCCCCTGGTTTAGAGCATGCTCTGGGAGAGCGATGGGCTTCGAAACGTGGCTCGTGGGATGAATAGACGAATGGATGGATGGATGTTCTCCATCTCTCTGCCCCCACCCGGCCCCCCCTTCGCCCTCTTCTCTCTCTGCTCTGCCCTCTGCTGAACGCTCCTGCCTCCCCCCACTGCTCACCTCGCCCCAGCATCTGGGAGATCGTGGGGCAGGCGGACGGCGGGCTGTCGGTGCTGCGGACCTTCCGGCTGCTGCGGGTGCTGAAGCTGGTGCGGTTCATGCCCGCACTGCGGCGCCAGCTCGTGGTGCTCATGAAGACCATGGACAACGTGGCCACCTTCTGCATGCTGCTCATGCTCTTCATCTTCATCTTCAGGTGAGCCCTGCCTCCCCCCCCCCCCGCCCCGTGACCACCATGCGAGCCTGGCGGGGTGGGGGGGCATGGCTGCTGGGGCTTCTGCAGGCAACGCCCTGGACCCGGGTGTGAATCCTGGCACCGTCCCTTAACCCCCTGTGGCTCTGAGCCAGTGCTTGCCACCTGAGCATCAGCGTTGCCTTCTGTAAAATGGAGCCATCTTACCGGGCTGTTCTGAGAGAGACGTGAGGTGGGCGGCTCCCTTGAGCCACATCCGTTCCTCCCCCAGCATCCTTGGGATGCACATCTTTGGCTGCAAATTCAGCCTCCGCACAGACACAGGAGACACGGTCCCCGACAGGAAGAACTTTGACTCCTTGCTGTGGGCCATCGTCACCGTGTTCCAGGTGAGCAGCAGCATGTGTTCACGTGTGTCAGGGGAAGGGGCTCCTCCTGGGACCGCTGCTCGGCTTGCTTTTCAGAGGTGCCCCCTCGGAGAATCCAGAGGGGGAGGAGCCTGCCAGGGGGGCGCCTCAGCTCCCGGCTCAGGCAGGCAGGTGCGGGTGGGGGGTCACGCTGGCTCTGGGAGCCCGTCTCTGCCCCCCACTCCCATCCCAGGACTCGGGTGCACTGGGGTGCTTCTCTGAGACTATTTTCTCACATATAAGCTTGCCATGGTTAAATGAGTGTGTGCGGGTCCGGGGGGCACAGGGAGGAAGGGTGGGCTCCTGGAGGGGCCAGGGTGGGAGGAGGGAGCACATAGAGTGTGGAGGGGATGGGGCTGTGGAGCAGCTGGGAAGCAGCGCCCATCAGTGGGGAGTGGGAATCAGGGCAGGGGTGTGGGTTGTGGGCAGGCTGGAGGGCAGCGGGCAGAGCAGCGTATGGGTGAGGGGCAGAGGCTCTGCCGGGGGGCAGAGTGCCAGCTGGGGCCATGTCACACAGGGCCCCTGGGTGTGCTCGACCGTGTGTGACAGGATGCTGTGGTATGCACGGGCTGATGGGGTGCCTGCGGCTCTGCCACTGGGTGGATGCCCTCTGCCCTTGGGCTGGGCCGGGGCCTGGGGATACCCCAGGACTGAGCGTGTTCCCCCGTCCCCCACAGATCCTCACCCAGGAGGACTGGAATGTCGTCCTCTACAACGGCATGGCCTCCACCTCCCCCTGGGCCTCCCTCTACTTTGTTGCCCTCATGACCTTTGGCAACTACGTGCTCTTCAACCTCCTGGTGGCCATCCTGGTGGAGGGCTTCCAGGCAGAGGTGAGTGTGGCCTTGGCAGAGGAAGCACCCGCCTGGGGCCTGGGCCAGGCTGGGTCGGGGAAGGGTCTGGGTAGGGGAGGGGCTGCAAGTCAGACATCTAGCAAGGAACACGTTCCGAAGGAGGGGGATAGCCAATTAGGTGGTGAGCTTCCTGTCACAGGAAGCATGCAAATAGAGGCTGCAAAAGGATTCTTGCCTCTCCCTGGAGGTATAGGACAAGGTCTCCCCATCTCCGAAATTCTAAAACCCCCAAGATCTGGATCCTGCCTCCTCCATTCTCTGAGGTTTCGGGGTTACTTGCAGTCAGGCGGGTGTGGGTTTATGGCCTCGGTCCTCGATAGCTTCTTACTTTCCTTTTCTGAGGCTCTGTTTCCCCATCTGTAAAATGGGCGTGAAACACCCATTGAAAAATTCTGGAGGGAGGGAAGGGCTGAGCCACCATGCATTCCAACGCGGGGGATGGTCTCCCAGGGTGATGCAAATCGCTCCTACTCGGATGAGGACCAGAGCTCATCCAACATGGAGGAGTTCGACAAGCTTCCGGAGGGCCTGGACAGCGGCGGAGGTAAACGGTGTCCACTGTCGCCAGGGAGCCGGGACCCTTCCCCAGAGACCCGGGGGGCTCGGGGCACAGCATCAGGTTTCCCCTTAAGCCCAGTCTCCAGGACTGCTGATTCTCTGTGGTTTGTGACATTCATAATGGAAAGAAACAGGCAAATCCCTCAAAAGAAATCAATGACATTCAAGGCCCTCCTGAATTCTAGCCACAGAGGTAGGGGCACTTCACCCTGACCCCTCCATGGTGCGGCCTGTTGGGAAGAGAGAGCCTCGGGCCTCGGACACCTGGGTCCTGGTCCTCTTTGGCTCCACTGGGCAGCTTAGAACAAGCCTCCCCAACCCATGGCCAGTGTCCTCTTTGATAATCGCGCTGGACTGTGTTCGCCTTGCTTCCTAAAGTGGGCCCACGAGTGAGGTTTCCATGATGGGTGAACATAGACTGGCCCCGAATACAGGAGCAGGGGACCCACTCATCCAAACAGAAAGCTGTCATGATGAATAACTGAGTAATGTATAGAAATGTAGAATCACTGGGGCGCCTGGGTGGCTGTCGGTTAAGCATCTGACTTCAGCTCAGGTCATGATCTCATGGTTCGTGAGTTTGAGTCCCACATCGGGCTCTGTGCTGACAGCCCAGAGCCTGGAGCCTGCTTTGGATTCTGTGTCTCCCTCTCCCTTTGTCCCTCCCCTATTCACGCTCTGCCTCTCTTTCTCTAAAAAATGAATAAATGTTAAAAAAATGAAAAAAAATGTTGAATCACTACCTTGTATACCTGGACCTAATATAACGCTGTATGTTAACTACACTGAATTAAAATTTAAAACTTACTAATAAAAAAGAAAGCTGAGGGCTGTGCAGGGAGGGTGGAGGAGAGATGCATGGGGTCCAGGCAGGAAGGTGGAGGAGGCTTCCCCAGAAAAACTCTTTCTGTTCCCATCCATGTCTGTTTGTCTAATGAATTCTTTTGCTCTTGTTCTGTTTGCCCCTCTTTCTGTCTCCATCTCACCCTCCAGATCCCAAGATCTGCCCAATCCCCATGACCCCCAATGGGCATCTGGACCCCAACCTCCCACTGGGTGGACATCTGGGCCCTGGGGGGGCCGCAGCACCCGCCCCCCGCCTCTCGCTGCAGCCAGACCCCGTCCTGGTGGCCCTGGGCTCCCGCAAGAGCAGTGTCATGTCACTGGGTAGGATGAGCTATGACCAGCGCTCCCTGGTGAGTCTGAGGGGTGCTCTGGGTGGGTGCTCCCTGCTGGGGTATATGGCGAGGGACCCAGGGGAGAAGTGCCTGGCAGTCCAGCCTCAGACTGGTGCCCAGGTTTAGGGGACCAGACTCTCTAGCTAGAAGGCAGGGACCATGTCTGTTACATTCCTGGGTGCCTGGTGGCAGAGTAGGGCCTGGCAACAATGAATGAATGAATGAATAAACGAATGAATGAATGAATAGTGCCAGTATTCAATGTGGAGAATTAGGTTTTTATCTTAGCCACCCTGCCAAGGTAAAGGGTAAAGAGCTGGGCTTTGGGGTCAGACATACCAGAGTTCAGATCTCACCTCTGCCACTTTCAAGCTGTGTGACCATGAGCAAGCTACAGCCCTCTCTGAACCTGTTTCCTTACCTGTAAAACCAGAAGACTACCCTAACCTGCTGCAGCTTCCTCAAGGGAAGAGAGGTGGTAGGAGGAGGTGTAAACACACCCTCGAGGCGCCCACACATCCCTGGATGTGGACGGAGGGAGAGGGAGGCAGGGAGAGAACCCCTGGGGTCTAGCCTGCTCTGTGACCCATGGCCAGGCCTCCGCGGGTGTGCAGGCTGCCTTCAGTCCCAACAGTGGGTTGTGTGCGTGGCGGGCCACTGACCCGAGCCCTGGCTTCCTTCCAGTCCAGCTCCCGGAGCTCCTACTACGGGCCGTGGGGCCGCAGCGGGGCCTGGGCCAGCCGCCGCTCCAGCTGGAACAGCCTGAAGCACAAGCCGCTGTCGGCGGAGCACGAGTCCCTGCTCTCGG
>NC_043709.1:8313923-8336000 GCF_006229205.1 Suricata suricatta | reverse complement strand
CACCCGGCCCTGCGAGGGCTCCAGGGACGAGGGGCCGCCGCGGGCCGCGCCGCTGCACGCTCCGCAGGCCCACCACGTGCACCACGGTCCCCACCTGGCGCACCGCCACCGCCACCACCGCCGGACGCTGTCCCTCGACACCAGAGACTCGATGGACCTGGCCGAGCTGGTGCCCGCCGTGGGCACCCACCCCCGGGCCGCCTGGAGGGCAGTGGGCCCGGCCCCCGGGCACGAGGACTGCAATGGCAGGATGCCCAGCATCGCCAAGGATGTCTTTACCAAAATGGACGACCGCCGGGACCGCGGGGAGGACGAGGAAGAGATGGACTACGTGAGTGGGCGCGGGGTGTAGGGGCGGGGCCCGGAGCCCGAGGGGCGGGGCTAGAGTGAGGTGGGACTTGAGGAGGGCGAGCAGGGGGCGGGGCCGGAACTGCCCATCCCGGCGAACCTCCCCAAACACATCCCTGCCTGGCTGGTGGAGATCTCCTCGCCTTTCCTGGGCGGGGCGAGGGTTCTGGTCTCCCTGGCAGAGATCGAAGGTCATGGGGGGGGCGGGGGGGGGCCCAGGCTGGTATGTGGCTGGGGTGAGCGGAGACGGCGCAGCTCTGCACTCCATCTTTGCCTTCCAGACCCTGTGCTTTCGCGTCCGCAAGATGATCGATGTCTACAAGCCTGACTGGTGCGAGGTCCGCGAGGACTGGTCTGTCTACCTCTTCTCCCCTGAGAACAGGTGGGCGAGGCCGGGCTTGGTGTGACGTTAGAGTAGCGGGTTGGCATGCCTGGGAGGAAGAGACACCTGCCGAGCCAGGCAAGGCTACTGGTGGCGGCTCCTCTGTACTCCCAAGGGCCTTCCCAGCCCTGTAGTGGAGGGTCTGCAGGGCTTGGGGAGGGGCTTGGTGTTCATGCAGGAGCGGGGGGTGGGGGCTTCCTGGGCATCCCTAGTCTAGGCCATTCCTGTGCTGGCACTGGGTCGGACAAATCAAGTAGCCTGGGGTGCCCACACTCCGGAGGGGGCGTCAGTAGGCCTGGAGGAGGAGGAGACCTTTGTGCTGGGTTTTGAAGGCTCTATAGATAGCATCCCACGAGGTGAAGCAGGGGTTGTGAGGAGGTGAAGATGGTCCAGGCAGAGGGAGCAGCCTGAGGGAAGGCCTGAGGGCAGAAGCTGAGGGAGGTCCAGGCACAGAGCTTTGAAGCAGTGTTCGAAAGGCCTTGAGTGCCAGGGCAGTATGGATGCCCTTTATCCTGTGGTGCCCTGTGCTCAGGGGAGGCAGCTCTGAGGGGCACCTGAGCAGATACGAAGGCACCACCTGTTGTGTGGCCCCAGAAGAGAGATGTCAGCTCCTCTAGGCTACCCTAGTCCCCATGTGCGTCTGGGCTACTCTGGGGCAGGGGGCAAACTGACACTCGTGCGCTCCTGCCCACCCTGCCCAGGTTCCGAGTTCTGTGTCAGACCATCATCGCCCACAAGCTCTTCGACTATGTTGTCCTGGCCTTCATCTTTCTCAACTGCATCACCATCGCCCTGGAGAGGCCCCAGATTGAGGCCGGCAGCACCGTGAGTGGCCACAGCCTTCGGGCGGAGCAAGGGACAAAGAGGAGGGGCAGGCCACCGGGGCTGCTGTGGGACGCTGTGCAGGGCTGAGGGGGCTAGGAGAGCTCAGCCAGGCCCCACAGCAGGCGCCATGGCGGGGGGTGGGGTGGGTGAGAGAGGGGGCCACCACCTGAGACAGAAGCAGCAGCAGGGTGCCCCTTGGCTGGGCAGTTCTGGGAGCCCCCCCAGCCCACGGTACTCCTTTCTTTCAGGAGCGTATCTTCCTCACTGTGTCGAACTACATTTTCACAGCCATCTTCGTGGGCGAGATGACACTGAAGGTAGCTTCCAGCCTCACCTGGGACCCTCTCCCACCCCCAGCTTGGGGGCCCCTGGCTCTGGGCAAGCCCCTCCAAAAGCTTGTCACTCACTTCCCCCTCAGACACATTCTACAGAGGGCCTCGGAGCCCCCCCCCACCTCCACTAGGTGCCAGCCCCTAGGTTGGGCTCCAGGGACCCAGAGGGGGTCCCTCTCCAGAGCTCACATCCTGCGGGAAAGGCGAGTGCAGGGAAACATTTACAGTGTAATGGAGGTACTTGCTGGAGGGGTGCGGCACAGGGGAAGGATCCCTTTCCGGATGCTTCCCAGAGCACTTGACTTTGAATTGCGTTTGCCGGATATGCGGGAAGTAGAGAATGGGGCTCCCTGCCCGGCCTGTCTTAGGGGGACAGTGGGGTACCTGACCCCTGCCAGACCATCCTTGCAGCTTTCTGCCTGACTGCCACCCGCCTCCAGCCTCACCTGATTTCGCCCCGCCCCCTCACTGAGGCCGGCTACCCCGTCCCACCCCCAATCACGAAGCCTGGCTCACCCCGCCCATCGCCCCGCCCCTAGGTTGTCTCGCTGGGCCTGTACTTTGGCGAGCAGGCGTACTTGCGTAGTAGCTGGAATGTACTGGATGGCTTTCTCGTCTTCGTGTCAATCATTGACATAGTGGTGTCTGTGGCCTCAGCGGGGGGAGCCAAGATCCTAGGGGTCCTTCGAGTCCTGCGGCTCCTGCGCACCCTCCGGCCCTTGCGGTGAGGACCCTATGCCCCTGGAGGGGGGAATCCCTGCACGTTCTAGGGAAGTGCCCGAGGTCTAAGTGGACTTCTGAGTCTGGCCTCCTTACCCCATCCTTCCTCTGAAAGCATATGCCAGATTAGCGGGGACAGGGACCAGGCTGTTGATGCTGCTCCTGGGGGTGGAGTCGGGAGACCCTGGGGAGAGGGGTGCTGGAAAGGCGGGGCTGAAGGTGGTGGCTCCCAGGACTGCTTAGCACTTTCTGTGTGTCCCTGGGTGGCTCACTGCCATTGCTGGCCCTCAGTCTCCAGATAATGGTGTGGTATGGAACCCAGGGGGCGTTAGGTTAGGGCATAGTTCCCTGCTGTGCATATAGATGTGGGGTCTGCTCTGGTGACTCTGGGCAGAGTGGGTGCTGTCTCCAGACATGGCTGTGGACTCATGCTGCCTCCACCCCTTTCTGCCTCCAGAGTCATCAGCCGAGCGCCTGGTCTGAAGCTGGTGGTAGAGACCCTCATCTCGTCCCTCAAGCCCATTGGCAACATCGTCCTCATCTGCTGTGCCTTCTTCATCATCTTTGGCATCCTGGGGGTGCAGGTAAGGGATGCTCAGGCCGGGCAGGTGCTGAGGTGAACTCCATGGTCGGGGAAGAGGCTCTATATTTCCTGTTCAACTCTTCTGACCTTGAGTTGACCAACCTGCGGGCTCAGGTGGCCCCAGCAGAGCGCTCACGTCCCTACCGGTGGTGAGCTCCCAGTCCAGGGAGGGCGGCAGACACGGACCTCAATATCTGAGTACAAAGGAGCCTAGGCAGATGGGACTATAAATGGTCCAAGCTACCCAGAAACACAGGGCTGGTGGGGGCAAGAGAGAAAGCACCCAGAAGGCAGTGGCCTTGGCACTGGGCCTTGAGGAAGTGATGCCTGGGGTCATGGTGGGCGGAAGGTGGTTTGGGGAGGGTGTGCATGTGTGTGGAGGTGAGCTCAGGAGCTCTGGCTGGCATAGAAACGTGAGCCAGATGGTGGGCTGAGCCAAGGAAAGATCTGGAACAGCAGCTGAAGAGTTGGGGCCAGTTTCTCTGGGGTAGAGACCTTGGAGAGTCTTGGACCCAGGCAGGGCCTTGAGCTGACTCGGATTTTGGCTTGGAGCTCAGGAGCCTTAGGGTCGGACAGGGAGGAGGAGTGAGGCAGATCATAAAAGTATGTGACAGAGGAATGGCCAGAATGACCTGGGCCCTCTGGGATGCCGAGACTTTCCTCTTTCTTGCGCCGAGGCCCCCAGGCTCCTCACCTGCTTGCAGCTGTGGCTGCCAAGGGGCTCTGGGCACAGGTGTCCTTCGGGGCTGCTGAGAGGTCTGTAACAGCCTGGGCCGCCTGGGCAGGAGGGGGTGGTGTGGCCTCCATGTGGACAGTGACGCTGCCCCCTCCTGGGTCCCTAGAGAGGGTCCCTTTCCTTCTCCCTCCCACCCTTGGGGATACGCAGACAACCTTCTGTTGGGTCCCCACCCACATCCCCAGGACTGAGGGGAGGTGTGAGGAAGAGCCGGAAATCAGACAGACCAAGGGCGTGAAACTTGGCTCTGCTGCTTTCTAAACCTCCTAAGACTTTGGGGAAATTACCTAACACCACGGGGCCTCAGTCTGCTCATCTGAGTGATGGGCTGAGAGGAGCCCTACCTCATGTGGGGGACTCGGTAGGATGGTGCGGTCAAGTGCTTGGTCCAGGCTGTGCACAGACGGAGTGACCCTGCGGGCCGGGCCTCTCTTCTCATGTGTGCTGCCCTCACCCCCCACCCTGGGAGCTTCGGCAGACCTGTCGCTAACCCTGCGGTCCTTCCTCACCGCCCCCTCCAGCTCTTCAAGGGCAAGTTCTACCACTGTCTGGGCGTGGACACCCGCAACATCACCAACCGCTCTGACTGTGTGGCTGCCAACTACCGCTGGGTCCACCACAAGTACAACTTTGACAACCTGGGCCAGGTGAGAGCCACCCGCATAGCCCCTGCCCTGCCCCGCCCCCGTGGATGGGGGTGCCAGCTCTTCAGTGCCCACAGCCAGGCCTGACCCTGTGACTTCTTCTTTCCAGGCCTCCATTTTCTCTTCTGCAAAATGGGTGGGGGTGGAACTCACCTCACAGGTAGATGAGGCTTCGAGATCCTGAGTGCAGAGTGTCCCAGGAGTACCTAGCGCTTAGTAGGTGCTTCAGTGAACATTGGGTCCTGGTGACCCCACCCCTCACCCAGGGGACCCAGACAAGAGTTTTACAGACAGCCAGACCTGGATGTAAATCTCGGTTCTGTGCCACTTATTGTGGGTGTCGGCTCTCTGAGCCTCAGTTTCCTCATCTGTAAAATGGGAATATGACAGCCTACCAGGCAGGCAGTGGTGACAAAGTGTAGCAGAGTCCCTGGCCCTGGGGGCAGAGGGCGGTTTCCGCTTCCAGTACCCATCTACTTTACTCTCCACCTCAGCGGACAGCAGGCCTCCTGCCCAATTCCAGCTTTGCCTGGGGGCCTGCCAGGCTTGACCCATCAAGTAGTGCCCTAGATGAGAGCCCCCACCTGGCTGCCTCCAAAGAGCCTTATCCCCCGCTTCCACATCCGCAATTACTGTTTGTTTAGGGCCCACCCAGGGGACTGGAGGGATCAGATGGGGTGAGCCTTCCCCAGGTCACACAGGGAGGGAGCAGGGTCCAGGTGCGTGTGACCCAGGGGACCCTCTGGCTGGAGGCCTTAGAAACTCTCCTCTTAGGTGACCAGGGATCCTACTCCTCTTGCCCCCGGGGAGGGGCCAGGGGCCACTGAGGAGCAGTGAGAAGGCAGGGAGAGGGGGTCAGGAACTGGCACACAGGAGCTCCCCATCGCCCTCAGATTTCCACAAGCAGTGCATTTAAGTTGTTTGCAACTCAATGGTTGACAAAACAGAGGTTTTATTTTATTTATTTATTTTTTTAATAATTTTTAAAAATTATTTACTCTGAGAGACAGACAGAGACAGTGCGAGCAGGAGAGTCAGAGAGAGAGGGAGACACAGAATCTGAAGCAGGATCCAGGCTCTGAGCTAGCTGTCAGCACAGAGCCTGATGCGGGGCTCAAACCAACGAACTGTGAGATCATGACCTGAGCCTAAGCTGGACGCTTAACTGACTGAGCCACCCAGGTGCCCCAAAACAGAGGTTTTAAAAAACAGATGTCCCCCCCCAAAAAAAAAACAAAACCAGAAAAAAAACCAGATGTCCCAAGAGGCCAAGGGAAAGCCTGGGAGGCCTTTTTATGAGGTTGTTCCTGACTCTCTGACCTCAGCGCCAGGCCCCAGGCCCTGCTCTCATGGAGCATCCCTCGTCCTTTCCCACTCTGGGCATGCTTGATGCCAGGCTGAGACCCCTGGACCTGGAAGTCAGGTGTTCTCAGTGTGCAGAGCCATCAGGGGAGGTACAGCATGGCCCAGGGCCTTCCTTGCTGGCCCGTCACCAGCTGTGTGCCCTCAGGCAGATTCCAGCATCTTGGGTCAGTGTCCTCATCTGTGACTAGGGAAGTGATAGCCAGTCTGTGATTCTCAGTCCAGGCTCTGTACTCCAGGCCCCGGTGAGCCCCTGGATCACATTTGCCCCTTGGCATGTGAGGACTTCGTGCCTCTCCCGGGCAAGGAGGGCTCCCTGGGCGTCCCTTGCTGTGACCTCTTCCTGGGCCTGAACCTGTTCCATGCAGCCCTCAGGACCATTCCCACCTGGAAGGGAGGAGGATGACTCTGTGCTCTGGATGGATGGGAAGGGGCCAGTGCAGGGCAGGAGACCCACTTCCCACCCTGGGGCCCTGGACTGCAACAAATGAACAAGTGTTCTGGAAGCATGGGGGAGGGTGGAGGCAGCTGCTAGAGCCGGGTGTGTGACTTCCGGTCAGGCCCTGGTGGTCTGATGTCAGCGCACTGGGGCTTTGCCAGATCAGCACTGGTACCTTTACGGAGCCCCTGCTGTGTGTGAGGCTCTGTGCTGTGGTCCTGGGACCAGCCCACGGTCCTGTGCAGGGGACACGAGCATGCTTCAGCCTGCCGTCCGTGTAGGAGCCTTGGCTGGTGTCTCCTGGGCATCACTTCCATGTAAAGTCTCACATAAGTGAGAGTAATTATTGCCATTTATAGACAAGGAAGCTGGGGCCCAGAGAAGTTGAGAAACTTGCCCCAAGCCCCCGGCCAATGAGTGGCAGAGCTTGGGCTGTGCCCAGGCCTCCTGTTTCCAGGTGCCAGAGGCAAGCTTGGGGTGATGGCGGCAGGGCCCCTTCTGTTTTTGAGGAACCTTGACCCTCCCAGCAGACCTGGCGGGCAGGCCCACATTTCGTGGGTGAGGGGAAAGAGTTAGTTTCAGAACTGAACCCAGGACTCCTGGTCTAACCCTCAGGCCCTTGCAGCAGTGCCTTCTGGGTATATATCAAGCACATAGTAGGTCCTCAGGAAGAGTTTCTTGTCGTCCTCGGGGAAGGCCTCCGTGTCTCTCTGCCTCCTGGAGGATGGGACAGGAGCCACCCGCACTGCACCCACCACCCATGCCTTCCCCTTCCCGTGTCTTCCAGGCCCTGATGTCCCTCTTTGTCCTGGCCTCCAAGGACGGCTGGGTGAACATTATGTACAACGGACTGGATGCTGTCGCCGTGGACCAGCAGGTGCGGGGGGTGCTGGGGCCTGGCCAGGAGGCAGTGGGGGTGGAGAGGACATGGTGTCTTTGGGGCCCAGCTGTCTGAAACTGATGTCGGCAGGACCCAGAGCCCTGGCGTCTCCTGCCGTCCACCAGGGCCCACCCCTCACCATCCTAGTCCGGGTCGTTGCTCCGAAGTCATTGCTCCCTTTGCTTTGGCAAATCCCCCTGCTGGGCAGGGATAGTGCTCCAAGCTGGCCTCTGTGCAGAGGGTCAGAGCCTTGTGTGGGTCAGGAGGAGGAGGAGAGGGGCAGCGGGACAGCAGACGCAGGCCTGAAGCAAGAGGGTGCCATGTTCAGGGATCTGTGAGTCGAGGGCAGGAGGTGGTGGAGGGTGTAAGCAGGGCGGCAAGGTCAGGAGGCCTCCCGCGTGAGCCAGGGCAAGGACCGGAGTTTGGCTGTGGGCAGTGGATGGGTGTCCGGGAGGCTGTGAGAGCCAGGGCCTGCTTTGTGGGAGCTTCCTGTGCCCCGCGCCACCCCCGTGGCCTGCCTTAGCCCCATCTGCTCCCCGCAGCCGGTGCCCAACCACAACCCCTGGATGCTGCTCTACTTCATCTCCTTCCTGCTCATCGTCAGCTTCTTCGTGCTCAACATGTTCGTGGGCGTCGTGGTGGAGAACTTCCACAAGTGCCGGCAGCACCAAGAGGCCGAGGAGGCTCGGCGGCGCGAGGAGAAGCGGCTGCGGCGCCTGGAGAAGAAGCGCCGGAGTGAGTGGGTGATCGCAGGGGGCGGGCCACCCCCCCAACCCAGGCCTCCTCTGCCTGCGACCCCAGTCCTCCCGGTGCAGCGGCCGAGGCCTGGGTCTCACCACAGCCCCTGGGCCTTGGGAGCAGGGAGGGAACAGAGGGTAGGCTCTGTTCTGCCCCTGGCCCCGCCCCTTTCCTCAGCATCTGCCTGTCCCGGGGACCACATCCCCTGTTGGTGTCCACCCGGAGTCCACTGGCGACTCCCCCGTGGCTCGGTCCAGCAGAGGTCAAGGGCCTGGACACCTAGCCCTGAGCTGTGGGACCCCTGTAGCAGCAGCCGAGGAGCCCCTGTGTGCCCTGTGGGCATGTTTGGGGTAGATGGGGACAGTCATTGTCCTGCCCTCCTTGCTGCCTTCCCCCACCTCTTACCCCTTTTCCTTGTGGTCCCCTGGCGGGGGGAGGCCTGAGGCTGGCTCTCAAGGCCTGAGGTGTTCTGATATCACTCCCCTTGCTCTCTCCCTCCCCTTTGCTGTTCCCTCCCCACCTTGCGTCCCCCTGCAGAGGCTCAGCGTCTACCCTACTATGCCACCTACTGTCCCACCCGGCTGCTTATCCACTCCATGTGTACCAGCCACTACCTGGACATCTTCATCACCTTCATCATCTGCCTCAATGTGGTCACCATGTCCCTGGAGCACTACAATCAGCCCACGGTGAGCCCCAGTCCCAGCCTGAGGTCACATGGGAGCGTTGGGTCCTCAGCAGGACCCGGGGCCAGGGTGAGGCAGGAGGGGCTGAGCAGCACCCCCATTTGGGGTCCTGTGCCAGGAAGCTCATGGCATGGTGGGACAAATGAAAGGGAAATGTCCCTTATTCCTGGCGAGCTGGGAGGTGACATTTGGGCCCAGTCTTTAACATGGGTACCCATGGCAGTGGTGCATTACACTACACACTACACACATTGACTTTAACGCTCACAGCAGCGCAGGATGGGGGAAGGGCCTTTCTCTGTATTTTGTAAATGAAGAAACTGAGGCTCAGAAAAACCATGCTACCCAAATAACTCAGCCTGTAAGCAGCAGAGCCAGGACTGGAACTTAGGTTTGCATTCAGGGCCTGCTCCATGGGCATATGGAACCTGGGGGAAGGGCATTCCAGGCAGCAAGACCATTGGAGGCAAGCACTGGCATGGGAGAGGATGACCTGTTCCCGGCTGGTTCCCAGCCCTGTTGGTGAGGGGCATGTGAGGAGCATGTGAGGCCAAGTGCCTTCTAAAAAGGCTCAGCTTATTTGGAGCTGGGGGATAGGGAACAAAGGGTGAGGCAGAGCTTCCGTGTAAGGAATTTATATCTTAACTTTAAATGATAGAAAAGGGATATTATAAATGCAAGGAAAGGGAAGGCTCCCATTGGCAGAATGAAGAGTACTTGTAGAACCTCCAAATTAACATGAAGAAGTAGAATGAAATATAAAGTATTTCTTATGGGCTCAGCACTGGGATATTACCTCATTTAATGTGTACAGTAACTTTTTGAAGTGGGTACTATTATCCCTCATTCACAGATTTGGAAACTAAATCCCAGAGAGATCCGGAGACTTGTCCAAGGTCACATAGTAGATAGGTAATATGTGTCAGGTGAGGAGGATTCATCTCTAAGCAGTCTGGTTCTTAATTAACCATGACCCTTAACCATTACCTCGTACTGCCTCCAAAGAGGGGTAACTGGGCCAGGCCAGCAGAAATAAGGAAGAAGAAACAGCAGTGTAGAACAAATGTAATTAATTAAAATGGAAGGAATAAAAGCAGATATATAAACCATTTCACTAGATGTAAATGGACTATATTCTCTCCTTGAAAGGCAGAGACTTTATTTTTAAGTTTATTTATTTATTTTGAGAGAGCAGCATGAGTGGGAGAGGGGCAGAGAGAGAGAGGTAGCCAGAATCCCAAGCAGGTTCTGAACTGTCAGCACACAGCCCCCCGACTCAGGGCTCGATCTCACAAACCGCGAGATTATGACGAGAGCTGAAGTCAAGAGTCAGATGTTTAACCAACTGAGCCACCCAGGTACGCCCCAAGGCAGAAAGACTTTCTGAGTGGAAGAAGGTGGTAGGAGGTCATGGGGTTTGGATCACGCTTCTCTTTGCCCCCTGTAGTCCCTGGAGACGGCCCTCAAGTATTGCAACTACATGTTCACCACTGTGTTTGTGCTGGAGGCTGTGCTGAAGCTGGTGGCGTTTGGGCTGAGGCGCTTCTTTAAGGACCGGTGAGCAGCTTAGCTGGGCTGGGGTGGCACAGAGTGGGCTGCAGGATGGGGAAGCAGTCTTGACCCCTGGAGAAGCCCGGAGCAGCCAGGGGAGGGGACCCAGTGTCTGGGCACTGATGGCAGGTGGCCCCCAGGAAGCGATTTTGGTCCCACCTGCTAGATGCGGGGCATTCTCCCAAGTCTCTTCAGCTCACGTCTCATGGGTTCTCCACAACCCACAGGCAGAGCGGGGCACACCTCACCCTAGTGCTTCTTTCCAGAGGGAACAAATAGGTTCATGGAAGTTGATGGATTAGCCCAAGGCTACGTGGAGGAAGCATCTGGCTCAAGATTCAGATCTAGAAGTCATAGCTCATTCCTCCTCTCTGGCAGGAGGCCAGAGATGTTTCTTCAGCCTGGTCAACCTCTTGCTTGAGGGATTGGAGGCTGTGATGGGGCAGAGAAGAAGCCAGACCCTAGCTAGTGGGGCTAGTAGGGAGGGTGGCCACTCCTGCCCCCACTGTGGGCCACAGCAGGAGGGTGGAGAGCTGGCTCCTCCTCCCAACCCAGGCATTTCTAAACCAGAGTGCCCCTCACCCTGCCTCCCGCTCCCGCCCTCCTCCGCCCGGCTGAGCAGGTGGAACCAGCTGGACCTGGCCATCGTGCTGCTGTCGGTCATGGGCATCACGCTGGAGGAAATTGAGATCAACGCAGCTCTGCCCATCAACCCCACCATCATCCGCATCATGCGGGTCTTGCGCATCGCTCGGGGTGAGGGGCAACGGTGATGGGGTGGGCCCAGGGAGGGAGCAGGATGGGGCTCCCATGAGGGGGTTGGGGATGGGCAGGGGGTGGGGCTTGTGGGCTGAGCACACACCAGACAAACACTTGCCCCCTGTGTGCACACACCCATCCTTGTCCACTGACAGCTCACTGCACCCCCACCTGCTCATAACACCAGGACCCATGCAGACCAGCCTCAGGCTGGGATGAAAGGAGCCCAGGGTAGCTGGGAAGAGACCAGAATGCAGTTCTAGTTCCTCATGGGCATGTGTCCCACACAGGCTGGGACACCCAGTCCTCACTGCTTCTCGAAACCCTCACTTCTGCCAGCAGCCCCCGCACCTCACCCCTACACTTCTTTCAAAAACCTCCTGCCTCAGCGGTGGCCTGGGTGCCTCTTGCTCTTCTACCTGCAGCAGCGCATTGCCTCCAGGGTCCGAGGTGGGGGAGAGGTGCAGAGAAATCCGGGGCCGTTGCACTGGAGCCCTCTTTAGCCACAGGGCAGGGAGAAATGTGGGTGCCCATTGGTCCCTTTTGCCTCATCTTGGTGAATTACGTGCTCACTGCCACACTTTGTTCCCATTGTGTGTGCCCTCCTCCTGGTGGTTTTCACACCGATGTCCATGCCTTGTGCACGCGTGTGTTTGTGCACACTCTCATTCAGCGGCACCTACGTTCTTCTGGCGTGGCATCGAAGAGCTGTCCCTTTGCTCACATGCTCCTCCGCTTTTCACCCTGCCTCCTCATTTACACATATATACACGTGCACACGCACGTTGCCACTGGCCCGGGCTGAGTGGGCCGGGCTGGATCTCACCCGCAGTGCTAAAGCTGTTGAAGATGGCCACGGGGATGCGGGCCCTGCTGGACACGGTGGTGCAAGCTCTGCCCCAGGTAAGAGCACCTCCTCCTGGCAGCCCACCTGGCTCTCACTGGTGTCACCCTGGTCTCCAATTCCTCTTCCTCCAGCCTGCCCAGAGCCAGGACCAAATCCTGTCTCCCATGAATCAGTTTGAAGGAGGGGCTGTGAGAGATGGAAAGGGCCCATTCTGCCTCTGTCTTCCTGACTTCGGGCGCTCACCAAGGCCTACTCTGTTCCCGGCCCTGAGCTGGGCTCTCAGGACCCATATTTTGCCCTCATGCATGGGAAGGACAGACTTCATGGGAAGGACAGATGTCTCAGCACAATGTAGGGAGGCCTGCCATGTGGTGGGAGAGAGGGGTGGGGTCCTGATGCTCCTTGGGGAAATCCGGGAAGGCGTCAGGGGACTTTGAGCTTGACCTTGTAGGGTGGCTTGGCAGAAGGAGGTGGTGATGTGAATGGGGGAGGTTCGGATATGACATTTTTGGAGGAGACATCATGAGACCTGACCTGGGTGGAAACCCTAGGACATAGGCAAGCACCCCCGCCCCTACCCCCCCCCAATCCACTGGTCAGTGGAAGGGAGATAGGATCAGGGCATCTGTCACCCTCCTGGGAAGTCTGCAGTCCCCCCCAGCCACTGTCCCTCCACTCAGGGTGACCTGTGCTCTGAGGTGAGCCTCATGCACATTCATTTATTCATTGTGACTCATCTAGTCTTCAGGAATTTTAAGCGTTTTAAAGGGCACAAATACTGCACGATAAAAATGAGGGTGAAAGACTAACCACCTGGGGAAGGTGGAAGAAAAGCCAATTCTCTCAGGGACCTTGGCTAAGGACGCTAGCGAGTTCCATTCTCATTTGGTGTGAGTGTCCCGGCAGCCTGCTTACAGAGGGAAAGCCACACGGGGCTCACCATCGGGTCTGGACGGAAAGCAAAAGGTGGCTGGGTGTGCCCTCAAAAAGATGTGGTTTTTCTTAACAGGAAATGCCTTCAGAGGAGTTTGGCGCATGGGAGCTGGGGGAGCTGGGCTGGGGGAGGAGTGCAGACGGGAGGGGGGTTGGTACCCTGACTCAAGGCACCTCGCCTGGTATCAAGGCCCAGTCCTCTGTGAGACCCGGGGCATGCAACTTAACTTCTCATGTCTCGGTTTCCTTGCCTGTGAAATGGGAATAACAGCAGTGCTTATCTTGAGGGGTGGTGTGGGGTTTAAAATGATTAAAGCGTATAAAGCAGTGCGCAGGACTTGGTTTATAGGGAGTGCCCTAAGAGCATCTGCTAGGGATGGGAGTGGGGAGCGTGTGTCCCCAACCCCTTGGCTTCCTAGACCTTCCTCCTTCCCCTTTCCCATGCCCTGACCCCTAGACAACCCTGAGCTTGTGCGGGGCACACGGAGATGCCCAGGAGGTCTGAGATTCCAGTAGGAAACACAACAGTAATCAGAATTACATTAGCACCTTATGAGATAGATGCCAAGTACCACGGAGCATGAGGGGCTTCCCTCTCATCATCTCTGAGCTGCCATATGGACGTGGCGCCTTGTCTCTTCCATTCCATGTAAAGTGGTATGGAAATGACACTTCCCACCAAGCCCTGCCTGATGCACAGGGAGGAGGCAGTAAGGAACCTGGGCTTTTAGGGGCGGGCCGGAGGCATTTCCAGGCAAAGACAGAGAGAGGGTCCTCCCTGCAGAGGGAACAGACTCTGCAAATGGAGTGTGATTTCTGTGTGGCTGGAGGCTGAGGTTGGAAGGTTAGGCTGGGAAGGAGTCCACAGGGCTGGGTCACAAAGGGCTTCGATGCCAGGGCAGCACACTCGGGCTTTATCCTGTGGGCAGTGGGCATCGTGAGACGTTCTGGATTTGGGAGGCTTTAAGCAGAGCTGCCTTTTAGAAGGTTGCGCCACTGACTGGGAGGTGAGTGGGTTGCACGAGCGGCTGGAGGAGGCAGGGAGGCCAGTGAGGAGGCTGCCGCTCAGGGAGATGCTGGGGGTGGAGGGAGGGATTGACGGGGAAGATGAGGTCGGCCCTGGTGCAGACCCGCTGCTCACCTGGGCCTGTGCCGGGAGGGAGGCTGACCAGAGGGCCGGGGCCACGCCCACGCCCTGGCTTGGTAGCTGCTGAGTCGTGCCCGGACTGTTGATGATTAGAGCATCTTTTAATTAGACACAATTGGTAGGATTGTAGAACAGCTCAGAAGGGAATCCTCCTCCGGGGCAGAGAAACGATAGGAGTTTGCGGCTGACATGGTTTACCCTTTAGCCGTTAATGCAAACCCCCTTCGGATTCTGTTCAGGCAGGCCTTCTGAGGGCTCTAGGAGGTATTTCATTTCCAGAGCGAGAATACGTTCGAGCCTTATCTTAACCATTGCCTGAGTTAAAGGCGGTCCCCAGCGTATGGATAGATTTGAAATAGGTTTGCAATCTGGGACGTTTTGTTCCCACAGGAGCGATGGGAGGTGGGTGGCTGGGTTTGCAGGAAGTTCTGGGGCTCACAATCCTGCGTGACTCCCGTGTTCGTGTCTCTCCACGGCCACGCCCCGTGCTGGCCTGAGGAAGCAGACTCAACTTAATACAGCCATGTCCCTGCTCTCAACGACTTCTCAGACCAGCCGGGGACAGTGACAGGGGTACCGCGGTTCCACTCACACTGTCAGACCACGTCCTGGTGGAGGGATCCAGGCGGGCTTCGTGGAGGAGGTAGCGTGGTCGCTGAGACTTCCCTCCCTCCCTCTCTGCGTTCAGGCAGGGGACCGTACCTACCACACACAGGTGTGGAGGAGCGGTTGTGAGCATGCAGTCAGCCAGCTGGATTTGAATTCCAGGCCTACCGCTTACTAGCTGCGTGACTTTGGGCACGTTACCTCACTACTCAGTACATTTATTTCTCAAGAATGGCGTAAAATGTAGCTCACAGATGGTTGTGTGGAGTAAGTGAGCTAGCACTCGAAGTGCTTAAGACCGGCGGCCCACAGGAAAGGCTGCACAGCATCTTGTTACTGTTCTGTGCCCCGCTCGGGACCTGGCCTCCCCGGGGAGGTCACCGTGGGGTGGCAGACATGGGCACGGGGAGCCTGCCCCTCAGGCTGGCCCCGCCCTGCCTGCTCTCCCCACAGGTGGGCAACCTGGGCCTTCTCTTCATGCTGCTTTTCTTCATCTACGCTGCCCTGGGGGTGGAGCTCTTTGGGAAGCTGGGTGAGTGACTCCTGCAGCAGACCTGGGCTGGGGGTGGTGGGGGGCGGGGAGAACGGCCTGGAGGAGGGCCTTGGCAGGGTGGGGAGCCTGGCACACCCACAGAGCGTCACATCAGGGTCTGTGTTGGGGAGATGCCCCCACAGCAGGCCCGTGGGCGGACAGGTGACCCTCGGCCATCTACACCTGCCCCGGGGGTGCAGTAGCTTTGGAGAGCGGCTAGCCAGGGTCCATCTGCGTTCTCTTGGCCTCTGCAGCACGGAGAGCAGTGGGCAGGGCACAGGCCGAGGGCCACATAGTCGGTGCCCACCCAGCCCTGGCCAGGGTTGGTTTCAGAAAGTGAGGTTCCCTTGAGGGCTGGCCCTCACCCCCGTGTCCTCTCTCTCTGAGGACCCGATACATGAGTGAGGGGAGGAGCCAGGCTCACCTGAGTCTGAGCGCCAGGTTGTGTGTGCCCTCCCTGACCTCAGTTTCTCCATCATGGGCTGGGCCTGGTCCACACGCACTTCCAAGGACAGGGGATTCTGGAGGCCCCGGTGCAGGGTGGGCTGGGCAGGGGACTCAGCAGTGACGCAGGGCTGACCTCCTCTCTCCTCTCAGTCTGCAACGATGAGAACCCATGCGAGGGCATGAGCCGGCATGCCACTTTTGAGAACTTCGGCATGGCCTTCCTCACACTCTTCCAGGTCTCGACTGGCGATAACTGGAATGGGATCATGAAGGTACCTGTGCGGCAGGAGAAATCAGTCTGGGTTCTGGGAGCAAGGCTCCTGACAGCTCTCGCTCCTGGCGCCCCTGCCTGCCCCACACCCCACTGCACATGGGAGGGGGTGCTGGTCACAGGGAAGCGGGGGGACCTGCCTGGGGGTCCAAAACCCAGTGAGATGGCGATGAGCCCAGAACGTGTTCTGTCAGCTCCTAACTGCCGCTCTCGGATAGGCGCTCCGAGTCTAGGGGACACGACTCTGCCCAAGGCCAGGACTTAGGGCCCGTAGCCCAGGGCTGGGGGCTATAGGGGCTCCTCCCTGGGGCTGCTCCTCACCCGGCGGAGGCTCCCTGGCTGTGGCCCACAGTCCCGCCTGGGCTGTGCAGAGCGGGGCTTGTGGAGGGCGGGGACGAGGCCCCGGGTCCTCACTGCCCCTCACCGCTGCAGGACACGTTGCGGGACTGCACCCACGACGAGCGCAGCTGCCTGAGCAGCCTGCAGTTCGTGTCGCCGCTGTACTTCGTCAGCTTCGTGCTCACGGCCCAGTTCGTGCTCATCAACGTGGTGGTGGCCGTGCTCATGAAGCACCTGGACGACAGCAACAAGGAGGCCCAGGAGGATGCCGAGATGGACGCCGAGCTGGAGCTCGAGATGGCCCACAGCCTGGGTCCCAGCCCGCGGCCGCCCACCAGCTCCCCGGGGGCGCCTGGCCGAGGCCCAGGCGGGCCGGGCGGCGGGGGTGACGCCGAGGGCCGCCTGTGCCGGCGCTGCTACTCTCCGGCCCAGGTGGGCAGGGGTGGAGAGGGCGCCAGGGTCGCCAAGGGTGGCACCGTGGGGCTGGAGGGGCAGCTGGGCCTCTGAGGCCTCAGCAGAGACCCCGGTCATTTTGGGCCCCAGCCTGCTCCACTTCGCCGAAGGGTGACCCTGTGATGAGGGGGTCAGGCCCAGGCCACGGGCCCAGAGAACCGGGAGGGCGGCTGTGCCTCGCCCACCCTGCAGTCCCGGGACCCGGCCGATAATCCCGCCTGTCCCCACCCCATCCCCGTCCGCCTAGGAGAACCTGTGGCTGGACAGCGTCTCTTTAATCATCAAGGACTCCTTGGAGGGGGAGCTGACCATCATCGACAACCTGTCCGGCTCCATCTTCCATCACTACTCCTCGCCAGCCGGCTGCGAGAAGTGTCACCATGACAAGCAAGAGGTGATGGCAGCCTCGGAGGGAGCCGGCACCCGCCCTGTGCTGGAGACAGCCTGAGGGAGGAGCCTGGGCTGACTTGGCCGAAGCTGGCCGGCTTCCAGGGGCGCTGGGTTTGGGGACAAGCGGACCAGCGTTGGCGTTCACAGCCCATGGCAATAAGCCTGCCTTCGGGCTCAGCCCAAGCCTGATGATTGTGTTGACCCCTCGCCCCCTGCCCCCCGCCCCAAGCATGGTGGCATAGCATCGGTGCTCAGCAGATCCCTGCACCCCTAACTATCTGCCTGTGTCTTTCTGGAAGACTGCTCCCACCCCATCCCACCCCTAGGGATGCACTGAGGCTGCCACCTCTCCCTGCAGGTGCAGCTGGCCGAGACAGAGGCCTTCTCCTTGAACTCAGACAAGTCCTCCTCCATCCTGCTGGGTGACGACGTGAGTTTGGAGGGTCCCACAACCTGCCCACTTGGCCCCAAAGACAGCAGGGTGAGCGCCCCCCAGGGGATTGTGGGCTAGCGGGGCGTCTTCCCGGCCAGCCAGCACACTGCTTCTTCCCAGTCCCCGCCATTTACGCCACACCTGCTGTGTGGTGGGCCCCCATCTCTTGGTGGTCAGATGAGGGCAGTGGGACTCAGAGAGGTGGAGTGGTTTATCTGAAGTCACACAGCGACGGGCCCAGCTAAGACCCCAATCAGGGCATTCAGTGGCCTCAGCCACTGCTTGTTTCTTTGGATATTTTTTATTCATTTACTGGGAGCCCCTCCATCCCAGGACAAACTCATGGGGCGGAGGGGCTCCAGGCTGAAGAGAACGGAGGGGAGTTGTACCGGATGTGAGTGAGTGCCTACTGTGTGCCAGATGCTTATACTCAGTTTCTATCTCTTGGGTCCTCGGGATTGGGAATTGGCCCCATTTAGCACCTCAGTAAATGAGGGCCCTGAAGAGTGAGGCGGCTTGCCCGCCTCACACAGCTGGAGGGGCAGAAGCTGGTCTCCAGGGCCGGGCCCCAGCTTCTGCCCCGAGGTCGGCAGACTGAGTCCTGGAGAGCCGGAAGGGCCACTGTGTCCAACTTGCAGACTCAGGCAGGAGAGGTCTGCCACTGAGCTTGTGACCTCAACGCAGAGGTGTAGGAGGAGCTGCTGAGGGGGAGGGGCACTGCCTGGCCTGAGCTAGGGGTGCAGTGGCCATGCCCCTGAGAGTCTCTTTCCCCTAGACTCCCAGGCAGCCCGGGTTTGGCACCACTGCCCCCAGGGCCCTCGTCTATCAGCTCCACCTTCTAGTTCCCCCTCTCATGCCCCCTCCATCCCCTACCTGAGAGCTCCTGCAGCCCCCTCCCCACCCAGCCTCTTCCTGCATCTCCCTGCACCCCTGGTGCTTCTCTCCCACACAGGATCTTGGGGTCACCGTTTCTGGGGCCTGGTTGGGCTTCAGCGGGTGTAGTCTGGTTTTATTCTGGACTCAAGAAGTCAAGGGGGTCCATCTGCCTTGGAAGGGGGCACTCCAGAGGGGCTTGCTGGGTGGGGTCACCTTTGCTGCAGGGCTGAGGAAAGGCTGGGGCCCAGGGAGTGCCGGAAGGACTTCCGGACAGCTTCTGGGTGCCAGACCCAGGAAGGAGGGGTTACCCTGTCATTTGTGGGTGTGGAAGTGGAGGCTTGGCAAAGGGAAGGGACCTACCCAAGACCATGCTCACAGGGAGGCCCCTGCAGTGCTCCACCTGTCTTCTGATCCCTTCACCAACCTGGACTTGACTTCTGTCCTGGGCCCAGGTCTGTAGCAGGCACTTGGCTACAGAGAGAGACAAGAAAGACCCTTGGGATTTCAAGGTCAAGAGAGGAGTGAGTAGGAAACCACCTCCTGCTTGGAACACCAGAGAGGGCTTCTTGGAGGTGGGGCCCTTTCACCTGGGTTTTGGAAGATGACAATTGTTGGCCAGGCGGAAGAGGCGTGGAGAAGGCCATCTTGGGCAGTGAGGGTGGCCCGAGCATAGGGCCATGGAACAGAGGTGTATAGGCGGCCGGGGCAGGCTCGGCCCTGTCCCCTTCTCCACCACCCTGACCCATCTCCCGCCCTTTCCTATAGGCTGAGCCGGATGCCCCTGAGCCCATGCCCGTGGGAGAGGTGGGCGAGTGCTTCTTCCCCTTGTCCAACACGGCCATCTCTTCGGATCCTGAGAACTTCCTGTGGGAGAGGGAGACTGCCCCGTCCAACCCCGTCCGGTCCTGGCTGAAACATGAGAGCAGCCGAGGTAAGGGAAGGGGTGGGGTGGGCCCCCCCAAGGTAAGGGAAGGGGTGGGGTGGGCCCCCCAGCTCCCCCCAGCTCCCCGCAGGCCCCCCAGCTCCCCGCAGCCCCCCTAGCTCCCCGCAGCCCCCCCAGCTCCCCGCAGCCCCAGCCCCCCAGCTCCCCGCAGCCCCAGTCTCTGGCAACTGCTTCAGAGGGGCCTGGCTGAGTGTTTTCCTTAGTGTCTTTGCTCACACTATTATTTCGAGTCCCGGAAGAACCAGATGGGTAAGAGGCAATAAAAGATAGGGCTCTCAGGTCTGATATAACCATGATAAAAGATCGAGAACCAAATAATACAGAGAGGTGAGTTACTAATTATACCGGAAGCCTGGGAGATTCACGCTGCGCTCCTAGGAGCTGTGGTGAAAAGGGAAACAGGTCACACAAAGCTCTCATTAAGCGGAAGGAAAGCTGCCAAATTATCGCAGTGTTTTTCTAGAGCTGAATTTGAGAAGTGTTTATCCCACAGAGCGTCACAGAAGGAGATGTGGGACAACAGAAAGCCTCACGTCCTCAGTGGCCCTTTTGTACAGTGTCCTGAAATGTGTACTTTGGCCCTACCTTCAGCATCCTGTGTGTGTGGTTTGGGCTTGTGGCCAGGCTGTGGGCACAGGGACAGGACTAAGTTCACCTTTCATCGCTTGGGTTCACCTTCCCCTCCAGTCCCCTTGGAGGCTGATGGGAATCTGGCTCCCCACCACTGGCTGGGGAGGAGCTCAGCAGAAAAGGGACCCCCCCAAGTCCCTGGGCCCACCCCAAGTACTTTTCTGGAAGGCATGGCATGGAGGGCCTTCCGGGAACTGGGGTTGGAATGACTTTTCCAAGGACTCTCTCTAAAGCCAACGGCTTTGATAGTTGAGGTGCCAAGACCCCAGACCCCAGACTTCTTGGCCCAGAAGTCAGGGCACAGGACCCAAGAGCCATTCTGATTGAATGAAATCCCATCCCCTTTAGTAAACCATTCATTTGTGTATTCCTTAAATAATGAGAAGGTATAGAATAGGACCCCCTCCCCCCGCTGGGGGCATTCAAGCTGTCTAGCCACCGTGGCTCTGTGCCAAGATCTGCCCTCCTTTCCCTCACCCTCTCCTTGCCCAGCAGAGCAGACCAGACAGGTGCAGCAGCGTTCTGTCTGCTCTGCCCGTCCAGTGTGGTGCCCATGCTGCCTGCCCTCCCAGAGGGGCCCCCAGGTTTGGCTGGACCCCAGGGGGTGTCTGGACCCTCAGAGGGTGGCTGATCATAACAGGCATCTGCTATGCACATGGTGCTGGGCTGGAGCCCACAGCTGCCCCTTGTCCTTACAGCCTTCTCTCTATCCCTCGAAGTAGGCCTATGGTCCCTCTTTCACAGAGGGAGGAAACCTGGGGTCCTTGAGCCTGGGTCCACTGGCTCTAAAAGCTTGCCTTGGCCCAGTGCCCAGGAGTCACAGGGGATGGCTCAGTATTTCTTTCTGGCCTCGAAATGGAGACACCAACTCTCAGAGAGGGAGACTTACCCCCGGTCTCACATTCAGTTCTCTGCCTGCTGGCCTAGAACCCAGCCTCCAGGGACCCAGCAGCCTGAGCCCTCTCCCAGCCTCCTCTCCTCCTTCCCCAGCTGCGCCCTCGAGTCCCTTCTCCCCGGATGCCTCCAGCCCGCTCCTGCCCATGCCTGCGGAGTTTTTCCACCCTGCTGTGTCTGCTAGCCAGAAGGGGCAGGAGAAGGTGGCTGGCGCTGGGACCCTCCCCAAGATTGCCCTGCAGGGCTCCTGGGCGTCTCTGCGGTCGCCGAGTGTCAACTGCACCCTCCTCCGACAGGTATGGGCACCTCTCCTTCTGCGGAACGTCTGAGTGTGAACTTGACATCCAGATGGAGGGACAGATGTGGGGATGGGAGGTCTGGCCTGTATACAGTATTGGCCAGAACAGCCTCCTGGGCAGGCAGAGGTCACAGAGCAGAAAGGCTCTGTGGGTACCAGGGCTCAGGGAGAAGCAGAAGCTGGCAGCAGAGCTGGACCTGGTGCTGGTCCCACTGCTGACCCCAGCTGTGTGCCAGGCTGTGGGCTAGGCTGGGAGCCTGCAGCAGGCAACAGAATATGAAGTCCCTGTCCTGTGGCTGTGGCTTCCGCTTAGTGTGTGCATAGCAGGGGCTCGAGAGGGGAGATCAGAATAAGTGCATAAAATACATGCATACAAAGCACAGTTGATTTGAGAGTGATCCATGCCAGAGAATGTTGCATCAGAAGGGGCTCTGGCCGGGAGCATTTCAAGGCTCTGGGGAGTCAGTGAGGGTTGAGTGTGGGTGTCTGGGGAAGAGATTTCCAGGCAGCAGCGCCTGGGGCTGAGGGTGGGGGCTGGGGGTAGAGGGAGGGCAAGGGGGAGATTGGTGGGAAGAAAGGCCCCAGAGGGGTGGGGTGTGACTGATGTGACTGCATTTGAGTAAAATGACCCTGGTTCCCAGCTGAGGACCCGGGGAGCCGGGGAGCCGGGTGAGGCAGGAGCCCAGTCAGAGGCCACCGCCAGTGCCGTGCATGAGAACCACCCAGAAGCGTGGAGGGGAGAGGCTGTGGGGTCCCGGGTGTACTCGGAAGGGAGTTCCTGAGGGTTGGGAGGGGCTGAACGTGCCTGGGTCCCTGGGACGGGCAGGCTGCTGGAGGGACGGGGGCTAGGGGACACTGCGCGGCCCCCCACACCCCCCCAGCCCCTGTCGCTTCCCTGCAGGCCACGGGGAGCGACACGTCGCTGGAAGCCAGCCGCAGCAGCTCTGCCGGTAGCCTGCAGACCACGCTGGAGGACAGCCTGACCCTGAGCGACAGTCCCCGGCGCGCTCTGGGGCCCCCGGCCCCCGCGCTGGGCCCGCGGGCCGGCCTGTC
>NC_043709.1:8294759-8313823 GCF_006229205.1 Suricata suricatta | reverse complement strand
GGGCCCGAGCCGTCCGCGTCCCCGGGAGAGCTGCAGCGGGGGGATGCCGCGAGCAAGAGGAAGAGATGAAGGCCGCAGGGGTCCCCCCGCCGGACGCCCCGTCTCACCTTCTTTTACCTCAGGAGCCAGGGGGCAGGCAGCAATACTTCGGCCACAACCTGGGGGTCCGCAGGGGCCGGCCAGGGCCAGGCCGCCGAGAGGGTGGGCTTGAGCAGGGTCTGGGTTAGCCACGGCCCCGGCCGTGGCAGGGCTGTGGTCCTTCCCGTGCATATACATAATATATATATATGCATATATATAGAGAGAGACAGACATATATATTTATTTTTTTTACTGAGAGCTTATGATTTCCAGAAAGTGCTAAAGTTGGGGTGTGGGGGTTGCAGGCTGGCGCCCAGACAGGACTTTTGCCCAATGCTTAGGACCCCAGCCAAACCTACCCTGAGGCAGATGGTCCTGCTGGTGTGTTTGTGTTGGGGAATTTTGGTCTCTCCCCTGGGTTGGGAGTAGCTTGGGAGATGCTCTCAGGGCTCTGAAGTTCCCATGGCATGGGAGACGGCCCGGAAGAAGAGGTGAAATTCAGGGTGCATTTTTTTCCTTTAAAGAAGAGACGCCGCTAAGATCCTCCCCCCAATAGGTTATTGGGGTGTCTGTCCTGTTTCTGACTGTCTAGTTGTTGTGAACAGTCTTCTGTAGAGCACACTCTTAGTCAACCAGTTAGACGTCTTTCTTTAGGAAAATCAGGGGTGAATAGTTGTAATTTCTTAGGATAGGGGTGGGGGTGGAGGGCAGCTCCAAGGCTGGGCAGGGGGCTCAGCCAGTGGGTACTTCCAGGGATGTGGGTCTGCCATGGCTTTGCCCCCAGGAAGGCCGAGGGCAGGTGTGGAGGCTGCAGGAGAGAGGAAGGGGAAAGGGCCTTGAGGTGCTTGGAGGTCAAGAGCACCTGCCTGATCTGCTGGTCGGGATGCCCCCTGGGCTCAGACAGTCAGTGGCAGTTACTCAACTACCTTTTACCCTCCAGGCAGGCCCGGGGCATGGTTATTCTGAGAGGTCCTGCTGCCCGCTGACCCCCTGAGCAGCTCTGCCCCCCTCCCGTGGAGCAGACCTGGTAGGACTCTCAGCAGGGGTGGGGGCACCTGCCTAATCTTGGGACCAGCCCCGCTCCCCTGTCCCCGCCGCTTTCCTAGGCTGCAGATCAGGTTTCACATAGCAGTGCTTCCCAAATGGGTTCACAGATGGGAATTTTTTTTTTATTTGAATAGTTATGCATTTATTTCAGTATTTATTAGGAAATAAACAGTAACTGGACCCACGATTTCCCAGACCTTGCTTAGGTCAAGGGTAAGTTCTCAAAAGTGAGTGGATTTAAGGTGACTTTGAAGAAGAAGATTGGGAACGTGGTGGAGGAGGTGGTCTGCAGGCAGGCAGAGTCCTGGGTGGGGAACACGCTGCAAGTTTGGGAGACACTACACTTCAGCAATAACCAGGCCCTTCGCCTTCGCGGGATCTCCTCACATGGTGTCAGCTGGGCCCTGCTGGGGGGGCCTTGTTCCCAAACCCTGACCTGAAAGAACTTGCCTTCGGGCTGGGCTAACAAGTGGTGCTGGGTGCTTGGCTGCTTGGATGGGCTCCGGGTGTCTCCTGGGCGCTTGGGGCCTGACGCTGCAGCAAAGGGAGGAGGTAACGGGTGGCTCACATTTTGTTGTCTGTAAAGCGTTTCCCTTAGGAGATGGTGTGAGGGGTGGAGCGGGTGGGCAGGCCCATTTCCCATATGAGGAAACTGAGTTGAAGTGGCCAGCTCAGGCTCCCTGAGTGCTGTGGCAGCAAAGAGTCTGGAGTTCTGCAGGGGGCCAGAACCAAAGTGTGTGGACTGTGAAAAATTTCACCCAGTGGTCAAAAGGGGTGGATTCTGAAGCCAGACCCCGGCCCCGGGTCTCTGCCAGTGGTCGGTCCTGTGTTAGCCCTGGAGCTTCCCTCTCCTCACCCAGAAGTGTGGATGCTGGGCCACCGTGAGGATGCCAAGGTCATGCCCAAGCAAGGAACCCCCTCCTAGGATGGCGGCCTGCGGGCTGAGGGGTCGTCTGGGCCCTCCCGCTCATGCACCTGCTCCTGGCAGGTTCTTCTGCTCCAGGGGCCTTGTGCTGATTGTTTTGTGATGGGGTGCTCCTCCAGGGCGGAAGCGGTCACAGGCAGCTCTGCCTCACCCTCCCTCCCAGCGGCTGGAGGGGAGACTGCGTGCGTGTCAGTGCGCATGTCTGCATGTTCCTGGACGCATGTGTGCTGGAACCTGGAAGAGGGACATGGGACCTGGAAAGACCGAGGGGAGGACAGATTGGGGTTTGGGGGTTGGCATCTGATGCTGGTCAGCAGGATCCACTTTCTGGGCCCAGGTGTCATCTTTAATCTGCACGGTGGCCCTGAGTGGCGTGCACTGCTGTCCCACGCACAGACCAGGAGATTGACTTTTTTAGTGTTGCCACGTTAAAAGTGGCTGGGCATGGCACACATCCTCGTGTGTCTGACACGAAGCCATCCCTTTATCCTGAACCTCGTGGGCCCAGAACGAGCAGACATGCGGGGAGGGTGGTCTGAGCAAAGCAGGGTGTGTCTAGAGGTGGGACTGGCTGGTGGGTCTAGAGAGAAGCTTGCGGGGGTGGGGGGAGGTGGTGGAGGGGTGGACCATGGGAGATGGCGTTCATTCCTGGAGGGCTCCGCATGCTATTCCTAGGCAGTTGGCTTTGTTCCTGGGAGCTCCTTTGTCCAGGAGTTAGGGGATTATCCATGATTGCCTGGCCAGGACAAGCCAAAATGGTTAAGGGTTGGGTGAATGGTCCCTCTGCTCTCCTGTTCATCACAAAAGCACAAACCTACCCTAAGTCACACAGCTCTGGCCCCGGGGAGAGTGGAGAACTTGGTGCCGGGCACCCCAGGCCGTCTGCTTGCAGGGCCCTGTGGACTGGTGACTGGTAGGCACCTTGGCATCCGCACAGATGGACTCAAGACCTGATGGGGCCATGGCCTACGCTGGCCAAACCCTCTCCCTGTCCTCTGCCTGGCCACCTTTGCACCTGGCAGCCCCCTAACGGATGAAGCGTGCACAGTATCAGCCCGTTGGCCTGTCTTCCCGCCAGTTCCTTCCCCTAGAGCCTTCTGTTTCCAGGGCCACCTTTGGCCCTCTTTGCTGCGCTGTGTAAGGGCTTGGGGTCTTAGAAGCCGCTCTTTAGCCCAGATACACATACTTTTTTTTTGTTTTTGTGCAATAATCAGTGTTCCTGGTGGAGCCTCAGCTTAGCTGGGGCCTGGGGAGGAGGCAGAGGCCGCCTCCTCCAGGAAGCCCTCAGCCCGGCCCTGCCGCTGTGACTGTCCCACTCCCAGTTGCTGTACAGTTTCTACGGTGTGAATGAACTTCCCTCCTAGTTGCTGACGGCACTGGTGCCTGCTGGCCCAGACGGCCCGGGCATAGACAAACCAAGTGGCAGCGGCCACCATGTTGTTTTGAATAAAAACCCAGAAGCCTATTTCAGAAAATTTCTGTCTGTTCTGTTTTCTTTCTGTAGCAGGGTTGGTGTGGAGCCGGGGAGTTTCCAGGGGTGGGGTAGTGATGGGTTCTCCATCACGCTCAAATGTGGGGCTAGGGTGTCTGGGACCTAGAAAAATACCCATGTAAAAGTCCGCCCATGGCTGGGGTCTGCTGGCCAGGAGGAGGTGGAGCCTGGCTCCCATGCTCTGATTTTGTAGCTAAGATGCTGCGCCTATATGAGGTAATAATTTACTCACCTTCAGCACTGCTGACTGAATTCATATTCTCATCTTAAGACACTCTTGGCTGCAAAGGACAAAAACCCAATTCAAATGAGCTTAAGAATAAAAGGAAGAGCCAGAGAGAGAAAAGGAAAAGAGAGAGGAAACAAACAAAAAATAGGAAGAAAACAACTTAGTGGTTCAAGTAGCTAAAAAGCCCAGAGATGGTGTCGGCTTCAGGTACAGTTGGATCAAGGGCTCTAACTATGTTAATAGGACACAGCTTCTCTTCACCTCTTGGATCAGCTTTCTTCTATGTTTGCTCCCCTCCTCCCCTAGTGGTCACCTGCTGTAGCCCAGGCGTAGGGCCTGTCTACCCATCCCCAGATGAATGAGAACTTCCCTTCCTGACAGTCTGGCAAAGCCCATGGAATCTCATCAGCTGACTTGGATATGTGCAGTGGAGATGCTATTCTCTGACTGGCCAAGCCTGAACTCTGGGATGGAGGGGTGGAGGTGACCCACCTGCCTAGGAGCAGGAAAGGGACAGACTGCTGTGTTCTTGCCGGGAGGAGGGGACACGCCAGGCCTGGGGTGTGGTCCCTGGGAAGGGCAACTATCACAGCTGTCCTCCAAGATGAAGCAAGAGGCCCAGAGAAGTCCAGAGACTGGACATCCACAGGCTGTGAGAGCAGAACAGCCAAGCTGGTGGCAAGAGGGGCTGCGTGTCCCCACCAGCCTCATCTGGGCCTCTTGTCCCCCGCATGTATCCTTTCTTTCTCTGCGGGCATGAGCCGGGCAGGGACGTGGGGGCCTCGAGTATGACCTCCAGGGCAGCACCTCCATCCTTGAGGCCCCGCCCACTCTGAAGAATGGGGTGAGCTAAGGTTACCTTTTGTTCTCTTGCCCCCGTGTCCCCGTGTTTGCTTTGTGATCTGTTCCTGGTGGCCGCTGCCGCTCTTGGAGACAACAGTGAAACTGCTGCCAGCATCCAGGTTCCTCCAAGGGAGCCGGACATGGTGCTCCAGGCTGACTGCCAACCTGCTCAGAGTACTGGGCTCTCCCTGCTCTGGGTGTCTGTGGGGGCGCGGGGAGCTCCTTAAAGACCTTTCTACCTCGCATCTACCTCTCTGCAGAGAAAGCAGTGGGTGCAGGGAGCGAGGGCAAACCTGAGGCATATGCACATGTGCAGCAGGTGTACCTGAGTGCAGGTCCCCACGCCTGCTGCGGTTCCTGCACCTGTGAGAGCAGGCCTGGCCCCGGCCCCTGATTGCCCGCCATCATCCCGAGAGGGATGCTACCCCCATGTCCAGCCAGTCTGAACCCTGGGGGCCCCAGCCAGCTGGCTGCCCCTCCTGAGCCTCCTCCCTCACCTGTGAGGCCTGGGTTAGCTACCCAGCTGTGGCTCTCGGGCTGAGAGGTCCCCAGGGAGCTCTGGCTCCTGGAAAGACCCCTGGTTCCAGCCCCTTCTCTCCCAACTCCTTGAGACAGAGCTACTGGATCCCTACAGCTGGCCCCTCAGACCCCATGTATCCCAAACCCCAAGATGGCCTTCCCCAATCACCCAGCCCCTCCTGAAAACCAGGATGCTGGCCTCGACTCCTCCCTCCACCTCTGCCACCATCGACCCAAGCCTGCCCTTGCACCTGCTGTGAGCCCCTGCAGATCATCCTGTCCCGTTCTCTCCGCTCTGCTGCCTGTTAAGGCCTCGTCACCTGGAGTGACCCTGCATGGTCATAGACCTCCCAGAGCCTGCCCCAGCTCCTCCCAGCAGCCAGCCCCAGGCTCCCCCCAGACCCAGTGGCCATCCTTCAGGGCTCTGGGCTGCCAGTGAGGTGAAGCTGCCTCGTTTCCTGCAGCTCCCCTTCCCGTCTCTGCTCCTGCAGTCTCTGTCCCCACCCTGCCACTGCCTCCTTGTCCCCAGGGCCCTTGCAGCCAGGTCTGTTCTCCGCGGTTCTTTCTCAGGCCTTTCCCTCTGGGGGCCACCCATGCACTGCGCACCCCACACCGAGACGCCCAGCCCAGGCCCCTCTCTGGCCGTCACCTTGCCCGGCTGCCTGCCAGAGGGAGGGCCCAGATCCGGGGTGAGAGAGGCAGGTGTGCAAGGCCCCCCGAATGACAGACCTCAGCTGACAGACTCGACGCCCCAGGCAGGCTCTGGCTTCATTCCCTCTGCTAACATGTGTGAGGATGATAAGGTGACTGATGGCCGCTAGTGGGTCCCGGGCCAGCTGGATGCCGGGGCCGCAGAGAAGATCCCAGTGCGGCCCTGCCCAGGGCTCCTCCCACATGGGCCCCAGCCACTGCGCTCGGGCCCTGCTGCAGGGTGACCAGTGTTGGGGAACGTGGGCTCGTGGCGGTAGCTGCCTTGGCTGAGTGGACACCCGGTTTATGCTTTCTGTCCTCACTCTGTCTAAACATGGCCTTGGCCATGACCACCTGAGCCTGTCCTCGGTGTCCTGCAGGACGAGGCCCACCTTCCCGTGCCTCACCTGTTCCCTTTCTCTCCTTTCCCTGCCAAAGTCTTACTTAACCACTTTGGTCTCATCTCAAATGTCGCTTCTTCCAGGAAGCTTCCCGAGCTGCTCTGTGGCCTTGTCTGCTGCCTGACTGAGTCCCAGCCCAAAGACAGTGATGACGGTCCCTCCTCCCAGAGCTTGGTGCCAGGCGGGGCCTCAGCAAATGTCAGCACACGCCTGTGCTTTGGAAGCAGTAGAGATCTTGAAGACCAGCTAAACCCATCTCTCATTTCTCAACCAGAGGAAACTGAGGCCCAGAGAGACAGAATAGTGTACTCTGGGTCACACAGGAAGGCAGTGCCAGGGGTGACTGTCACCTGCACGGCCACAGCCCCCTCCCCAGCTGCTGTGGGTCCCCGGGGAGCAGGGCTCTGCTTTATTTTCCTCTCCCTTACCCTTTAATGATGGGATTGAAAGCAAGTTGCTGCCAAGGAGAGAGATTGACTTTAAAGAAACAACCCAAGAACACTTTAAGAGAATGAAAAACTTGAGCCATCAGCACTTTTTATTTAGACGTGAATTCATGAATTTTAACCAAGTAGGCACTGGCAGGTTAGGTATCAATATGTGTGCAATTATGCAAAACCACTATTATGGCTGTAATGAAAATTCGATTCTGACGAGGCTGTGGCGTGCGGCGGGGAGGCGTCCTCTGGATTCCAGCGCTGTGACCTCAGATTGCTGTTGCCATGGTGATGTGGCTGCCTTGGGACTGTGTGGACAGGAGGCTGGTCCTGTGGGGAAAGGCGGCCGGGCAAGGCCGTCCTGGGCTGGGCTGGTTCAGACCTGCAGACCCCATATCTGGGCCAGGCCAGGGGCAGCTCTGTTCTCCTGGACAGAGGCAGCCCCGATCACCAGTGGGAGGCGGTGGACTGGGCACAAACAGCAAACCCAAAGTGCCCCCAGGCCACCCACATCCTCTGGTTCTTCTCTTTGACTGCCCCTCCAGGCAGGCATCCTTTCCATCTTTCCAAAGATATTTGTTGAGCACGTACTATGTGCTAGGCCTATGCCAGGTGCTAGGATGTAGTGACAGGTCCCTGAACTCAGGAGCCTGCATCTCGGAGTGGGGGACATTTAATAAGGAGCAGACACGTGAGCAAGGTCATGTCAGAGCCTGCCAGTGCCAGGAAGGCTATGGAGCAGGTGCTGTGTGTCACAGGGAGTGACCAGGGCAGGGGAGGGCCCTTCCATCAGCGTGGGCAAGGACGACCCCCTGGGAAGCCAGTCGTTTGAGCCAAGACTAGAAGGAGGAGAGCAAGACAGCCATGCAAACGTACAGCGACCTTCAAAGACAGTAGGGTGGCTGGGTCAAATAAGACACACAGGTAAATGTGAATTTCACAGTTAAATTTTATTTTATTATTTTTTAATTTTTTGAGAGACAGAGAGAGACAGCGTGAGCAGGGGAGGGTCAGAGAGAGAGGGAGATACAGAATCTGAAGCAGGCTCCAGGCTCTGAGCTAGCTGTCAGCACAGAGTCTGACCCGGGGCTCAAACCCACGAACCATGAGATCATGACCTGAGCCAAAGCCGAACGCTTAACCGACTGAGCCACCCAGGGGCCCCACATTTAAATTTTAAACTGCAAATGATTGTCTAGTGAAAGTGTGCAGTACTGGGAACATTCTTACACTAAAAAAAAATAATCTATTGTTTATCTGATATGCAAATTTTTATTTGCTAAATCTGGCAAGGAAGGGGTGACCGGGGCCACGGGTGGTAGAGGTGGGCTGCACTCTGCCCATATGCCTGCCCTGGTCGCCCTGGCAGGCTGTTCATGGTCTCCCTGTCAGTTTTTTTTTAGAACCCTTCTTTTTTTATTTTTAAATGTTAATTTCTTTATTTTGAGAGAGACAGAGAGAGAGAGAGAGAGAGAGAGAGAGAGAGAGAGAGAGCAGGGAGGGGCAGAGAGAGAGAGAGAAAGAATCCCAAGCAGGGTCTGTGCTCACAGCACAGTGATGTGGGGCTCAGTCTCACGAATGGTGAGATCATGACCTCAGCCAAGATCAAGGGCAACCACTTAACCAACTGAGCCACCCAGGCACCCCTCCCTGCCAGGTTTGATCCTATGTCCCTTCTGACCCTGAGCCGGGATGCCCTCTGATCCCGTCTCTGCCTGCCCCACCGGCTCAAGGCCCCTAGGTGCTCAGGTCTTTACCCACCACCAGCCCGGTTTTTCACTGGGGCTGCCTCACTCCTGCCTCCCTCACCAGGCGCCTGGATCCTCAGCCTGCCAGCCTCGACGTGGGCACTGCCACCTCAGAAAACCTCCTGTGACTCCAGGCTGTCCCCACCCTCTGCTCATTCTCACTCAGCAACTCACGTTTTTTTTAATTAGCCATGGATATTTTTGTGTTGTGGTGACATACATATAAAATTCACCATTGTAACCACTTTTCAGTTTCCACTTAAGTGGCATAACCACTCATGATGTTGTGGGACTGTCACCACCATCCGTTTCCAAAAGTTTTCGTTTTCCCAAACTGAAACCGCCCCCGTGAAACAGCAACTCCCCGCCCCTCCCCCACCCTCGGTCCCATTTTGTCTCCATGAACTCAGTGCCTCCAGGGACCTCATGTAAATGAAATCATATGGGGCTCATCCTTTTTAAAAAAATCTTTAACGTTTATTTTTAAGAGAGAGAGAGAGAGAGAGAGAGAGAGAGAGAGCACAAGTCAGGGAAGGGCAGAGGAGGCGGAGGATCCGAAGCAGGCTCCAGGCTCTGAGCTGTCCGCATAGAGCCCGATGCAGGGCTCCAGCCTATGAACTGCGAGCTCATGACCTGAGCTGAAGTCAGGTGTTCAACTAACTGAGCCACCCAGGTGTCCCCGGGGTTTGTCGTTTTGTGACCAACTTACTTGACTGAACACAATGTCTTCAAGGTTCATCCACACTGGCAGAGTGTCAGAATTTCCCTCCGTTTTACTGTGTAATGATACTCTGCTGTGTGGACGGACCACATTTTGTTTCTATGTTGAGGGACCCGTGGGTGGTTACTGCCTTGGGCTGCCAGGGGTCAGGCTGAGCATGGGTGCCTGAATGTCTGGGCAGGTCCCTGCTTTCAAAGTTTTGGGTGCATAGTTGGGAGTGGAATTGCTGATGCTGATTCCAAGCTCACGGACTTGAGGAATGCCCTCCCCCCCCCCTTTTTCTGTAGCGGTTGCTCCATTTTATGCCTCACGCAGCTCCTCGCTCAGAGGTGAAGCCTGGCTAATACTTGGAAAGCTCATCGATGGGGTTGTGTTTTGCTCCCTTCTTCCCTTTCCATTCCCCTCCCTTTCTTTTTGGCAGGCTCCTGCCTCCTTGCCTCAGAGGAGGTGTGTGGCTCTTCCTGATGGTGGTCTCAAGACTTCCTGACTTTATTTCCAAAAGTCCAGAGTGGAGGTTGGTGAGTTTTCAGGGAAGGAGGAAGAGAGAGGGAAGGCTGAGGTGAGCCCGGTCACTCCAGCTGACGGGGACTGAGTGCCACTCGGGCGGGGACTGGGGCTGTGGTCTAATCTGGAGACGAGGGGCCGTGGGGAGCACCCCCTGGCCAAGAACTGCCATCTAGAAGCCTTGAGCCCCCAGGGCCCACAGGCTCAAGGGGCAGAGGATCCACCTGAGGCAAGCCCTGTGGGGCTTGGGGGGAAGCCCCAGAAATGACTGGGTTGATTAATGGAGAACAGAGAAGTCGTATTTCATGCTTCTGAGATCCCAGAGCCAAGAGGCCTCCCTCCACACCTGTTGCACTGACACGTCCATCCCTACGTGGGGATGGACGTGTCAGTGCCTGCAGGGCTGTGCCCTCTTCCCAGGGGTCAGGTCTGATCTCCCCCTGCAGCCACCCGAGGACCCCGAGCCAGCTTCTGTGGCCTGGTGCAGGGCAGGCAGCCACGCTGGCAGCTTTAGGGGTGTCCTTATCTTCAAGCCAAGATGTAAGCCCCTAGGGGTGTGGCTTTGAGCTTCCTTGGAAGCAAATGCCACGTGCTGGAGGGAGGTTCCCTGCTACACCCCTCCGTGCTTAGAGGGACGCCTTCCACCCCGGGTACTGGAGCTAATGTTCTCCGTCCATTTCATTTCCATCTCTTCCTGCCCGGGTCCTTCAGTCTTCTCTGACGTTTGCTCCTCCCTCTCTGTCTCTCCGATCTCCCTCCATCTCTGTTCTTTGCTTCTTTCCCTGGCCTTTTTCCTGGTTTACAATGAAAACGATCACACAGGGACTGAGCCCCCAGTCCGGGCTGAGGGCCCTGGGGATGGAGCCTGTCTGTGCTCATCTCCAGGCAGGCCAGCGGTGAGTCATGGCCTGGGCCTGGTTCTGTGCTCTGTCCTCGCTCGGTGAGCTCATGTTTTGCCTGCGCTCTTTCCTCCTGTGTCTTCTGGGAAGGTAAAAGGTCCTTCCTGCCATCGGCCCACTGAGTGACTGTGGCCCAGGGTCACCTTTCCTGGGCAAATGAGGGGACAGCCTGCCGTGCAGATGTTGAAAGTAGCAGCAGTCTCCTGGTCACACAGAGCCATCAAGAGTTGCCAGCTAAAAGTAGAACCCAGTAAGCTACTCACCCCCATGCTGGGGCATCCTAATTGGGGTGTTCCCCAAAGCGCTTCTTCTTGGGAGGATAGCAGAGGCCAAGGTCAGGACCCCAGGGCGCTGGTCAGCTTTGGGTGAGGGAGGAGTATCTTCCTACCCAGGAGGCCACGCTGGGGCACACAGACCCGGGTCTGGCACCGTGATCATCTACCGGAGCCAGATGAGCATCTAGAGGAAGGAAGGCTGGTCTGGCTGGTGACGGGCAGGCCATGGTGTCCCCCCTGAGAGCGCCATAGGCAGCTTCCAGGTGCTTCACAACAATCCTGCCTGCCCGTCCCCAGGCCCTGTTAGCCACCCCTCCTCCTTGCATGTGGGCCTCGTGACTTCTGTGTAATGAATAGCAAATGTAACGCAAGGTCATTTCTTCAGCCTAATGCTCTCCCACCTAAGCTATTTCAGCCAGGTGGCAGGGGTCACTCCAGGGATGTCACTTCTTTTCTTTTTAATGTATATTTATCAATTTATTTTGTGGGGGTGGGGCAGAGAGAGAGCAGGAAGGAGAGAGAGAATCCCAAGCAGTCTCCACAATCAGCGTGGAGCCTGACTCGAGTCTCCATCACACGAACCACAAGATCTTGAACCTGAGCTGAAATCAAGAGTCAGACGCTTAACTGATGGAGCCAGCCAGGTGTCTGCAGGAATGTCACTTCTGGGAGTGGGCCCCAAAGAGCTTCTGGGTTCCGCCTCGCAGGTCCCCTCTCGCCCCACCTCACTTACTTCCTCTGATGAGAACTGGCTGCTGTGTGGTGAGCTGCCCTATGGGGAGGCCACCTGACAAGGAATTGAAAGGTGCTTCTCTCCGGCCAACATCCGGCGGGGCGGGGGGGAAGAGGCCCCCCAGCTCGTCAACTCCCCAGGAATAGATCTTGCCGACGCCCCCCAGGGTGAGCTCAGAAGCAAGTCTCCCTCAGTAGAGCCTGGAAATGAGCCTGCAGCCCCAGCCAACAAGTCGGTTGCGGCCGTGGGGACCGGAGGACCGAGTGAAGCCTTCAGAAACTGCGAAATCATAATGTGTTGTTTTAAGCTGCTGAACTTTGCAGTAACTCGTTATGTAGCCATTGGCAGCTGATACAAGTACACACTGCACAGCGTTACGAAATCATGTCTTCAGTTATGTGAAATTCTATGCCAGGCAAATTACTCTCACGGGGAAAGAAGTCAGAAGAGTGGCTGCCTCCTGGGAGTAGAGGCAGGAGTGACTGAAAAGGGGCATGGGGGGTCTTTCCGGGATGACGGCAAGGTCTTCTGTTCTGACAGGGGTATTCATGCGATGCGGGTACACGCCCTTGTCAAAATTCAGCAAGTGATTTTCAAGATTTGTGCATTTCAGCGTATGTAAATTTCACGTCCAAAACAGTAACCGCTAATGTATTTAGGGGGAATTGGACTGGTATCTTAAGTTTACTTTGAAATGCATCAAGGGGCACCTGCGTGGCTCAGTCGGTTAAGCGTCCGACTTCAGCTCAGGTCATGATCTCACAGTTTGTGGGTTCGAGCCCCGCATCGGGCTCTGTGCTGACAGCTAGCTCAGAGCCTGGAACCTGCTTCAGATTCTGTACCTCCCTCTCTCTTTCTGCCCCTCCCCTGCTCACGCTGTCTCTCTCTGTCTCTCAAAAATAAATAAAAAACATAAAAAAATGTTTTGAAATGCATAAAAAAATAAGATGGGCTGATAGATGGATATTGATAAAGCAAGTATTAAATGTAAATGGTAGAATTCTACCAGTATAGTATATGGGTGTTCACTAAAAACTCTTCCACTTTTGCTGCGTGTTTGAAATTTTCATAGCAAAATGTTGGAAATAATCACTTGCTTAACAAATACGGAGCACTTAATGGGAGAAAATTAGAATAATAGCATTGTGGCATGGATAGTAATGCTAATTGAGGTTTGTTCTGCGCTAGGCATCTGAGGAGGCTTCTTCATGCGCATGATCTCATTTTGTTCTTACAGCCAGTGCACAAGAAAGCAATGATGAGTCTGAATTTATGGATGGGGAAACTGAGGCATGGGAAGTCACTCCCTCAAGGTCGTGCAGTGAGCAAGCAGCAGAGCTGGGATTTCCCCAGGTCTGAAAGCTCGGAGGGGTTGAACTGTGTCAGCCTGAGGCGGGGGTAGGGGGTGGGGGGTTGGGGGGGTGGCGGTCATTCTGTGTGTGGACTTAACCTCTGTGCCCGTTACCCCCACCGGAACAGGCACATAGTAGGTGTGGCTGCCGAGATCGGGAAACAGGGTTCGGCTCAACCTGTTGTCCCATGAGAGGCTGGACTCTTGAATTCTAGGTCAGTGGCTCGGACATCTGCCCAGGGCTCCTGGGTGCCTCACTCCCATGTGGTCGGTCCCACATGGAGACATGAAGATGCCTCACTACCCACTGGGCTCTGTGGGGCCTCACATCCGTCCCTCCTTTCACAAGGGAGGAGGCTGGTCAGTCCATCAGCAGCCCTGGCCTGAGAGGAAAGCCTTCTGGCCCTGCTCCTGAAAGTATCAATGGGGCCTAGAAAAGGCGTCCCTGAGTGCACCAGCACCCACAACTATGCACCGGCACAGGGACTGGCCCAGGGACTGGAGGCTGGCTGAGCACCGCCAGTATACCCGGGGCTTCTCGGCGCATCATCCCCCTGTCAGCCTGGAGAAGGGGGTGTCACTGTTCCTACTTCTGTGGTCAGGGATATGGAGGCTCAGAGAGGCAAAGCCGCCTGATCAGCCACCTGATCAGCTGTGTTCTTTCTGGCTGGCTCCACGGGTCCTAAGGAGAATGTAAGTGAAAAATAGATGATCCTTGGGGTGCCTGGGAGGCTCAGTCAGTTAGGCATCTGACTTTGGCTCAGGTCATGATCTCATAGCTTGTGGGTTCAAGCCCTGTGTCAGGCTCTGTGCTGACAGCTCAGAGCCTGGAGCCTGCTTTGGATTCTGTGTCTCCCTCTCTAATGCCCCTCGTCCGGTCACACTCTGTCTCTCTCTCCTTCAAAAATAAATAAACATTAAAAAATTTTTAAAAAAAGAAAATAGACGATCCTTCCCAGTGTCTGTGAGCTTCTAAGTACAGTACAACCTTGGTTTGTGAGCATAGTTTGTTCCAGAAACATGCTTATAATCCAAAGCATTTGTATACAAAGTGAATTTTAAGAACTGTTGGCTCACTTGTGATCATGTGACATTCGGGGTCACATAAGACTCATATTGCAAGATGTCACTCGTTTATCAAGTTAAAATGTATTAGAAATGTTTGCTCTACTTATGGGACACTCGAAATCCCAGGTTTTACTGTATTCTTAACAGCTGATTGATGGACTAACCGGTGTTCACGGCTTTCCCACTCCTCTTTAATCCCCAAAACCCAGAGGTTCTACGCCAAACTGTGGTCACCAGAAGAGGAGCAATTTTTCTCTGGAGGACAGAGCGGTGACCAAAGGTAAGTCCCCATGGAGGTCACAGGGCTGGTCCAGGCTGTGTGGCAAGAACCCCACGGGCTGATGTGCTCCCCCAGGGGCCTCCCTCTGTGGCAATGGATGGAGCTGGTCCATGATTCCAGCCCCCAGCACAGGCCTCCTCCTCCTCCCTCTGGGATTCACGTCTGTGGATCATGGGGCAGGACAGGACGAGAGTAGGAGACGATGGATTTTCAAGTGGCACTCTGGTTCCCCTAAACCTCACCTCCCAGGTGGGTATCCGTGGAGTGAATGCCGATCAGGAACAATCCACTAACTACCCTCTCCTGCAGTGGGTTGTGCTGGTGTGGGCGTGCGAGACCTGTCCACTCTGCCCCTCTCTGCTGGGCTCTTCCTGGAGAGAGGTCAGGGAGGCTGCCCCTGCCTTCCATCACCTTCCATTCCTGCGGTTCCCATGGGTGTGGGGTCTGCTCAGGTATGTAATGGTGAGTAGGTGGGAGTCAGGCCCAGGATGGGTATGGAGGTGGGCACAACGTTCCAGAACAAAGTGGAGCAAAGTGCAAAATTCTTTTTTTTAATGTTTATTTTTGAGAGATCATGAGAGCGGAGGAGGGGCAGAGAGACAGGGAGACACAGAACCCGAAGCAGCCTCCTGGCTTTGAGCTGTCAGCACAGAGCCTGATGCAGGCTTGAAATCACGAACCGTGAGATCATGACCTGAACTGAAGTCAGATGCTTAATTAACTGAGCCACCCAGGCGCCCCTCAAAGCATAGAATTCTGAGCCTCTGATTTCTCCATCTTTGCCTGTGCTGTCCTCCCCGCCTGAACAGCCTGTCCCCCGAATCCTTTCTGTCCACAAGTGTGTGAACGCCAGCAAGGGTGCAAGTGTGCCCAGCTGGCACAGCACCTTCCCTGCACCTGTCCATGGCATCAGCCACACCTGTCTCTGACTCCTGTGACTTTCCTTCTGTCCTCTTCCAGGCTTCTCAGACTTGGGATCATGTATAAGTCTAAATCCCCTGAGAGACTGACAACGAACTGAAAGACAGAGACTGTCCGTCAGAGCCATCAGACTTTGGGGACCGAGAAGCTCTCAAGGCTGTGGTCTGGTCGAGGAGGCCAGGCAGTGTGTGAGAGAGGAGAGTGTGCCCATCAGTTCCCACAGGGACCCTTCCTTGTCCCTGCGGGCTGTGACCCATCACCTGTCAAAGGAAAGGATCTAGATGCCGGTCCTCCGCCTTGTCGGGTCGCTGAAGACCCTGACTGGGGAGTGTCATCGGCAGCCAGTCCTCCTTCCTGGGAGAAGACTGGGCAGCGATGACAGGCTTGCAGCCTCTTGAAGACTCGTGTGCACAGTGGGTGGCCCAAGCACGCCAGCTGTTGCCAAGCAAGGTGCCCTCTGTGTGGCTGAGGTTTTCCAGCGTCAGGCACAGGCCTCAGGGTGCTGCCTGCTGGGACCCCTCGCCGCCAGGTGGGCTGGGCAGCCGCCCCTAGAGTCTCACTCGCTGCACCCAGAGTGTGGCCACCTTGTTCTCTCCCCAGCGTGCTGGTTGGTGCAGCTGGTCCGGCCCATCGGGCCCTGAACGGCCGTTCCTGAGTCACCACAGCCCCTGCCTTCAGTCCCACCGCAGCTGTCACCTCCTTGTCCTGGGGTTCCCTGTGTCTGCGTCTATGCCCTTGACACCCAGGGCTCCCTGGAGAGCTAGGCGGGATCTAAGTGGTCCGAGGACTGCAGCGGCCAGCACAGGGCCGGGCCCAAGTCCTGACAAGGCAGGAAGGGGAGCAAGATCTTTCTGAGGCCATTATGCCCTTTGCAATGCCAGTGAGCCTCTCAGCCTCCGTGACGGGCGGTCCTGCCTCTGGAGAGCCAGGCCAGATAAAAACGCGTGAAGTCCCTCTGCCCTGCAACAAACCGGACGTGTATGATAGTGAACGGTGGAGCCGCTGTAAGTGGGACTTTAATTCTGGCGCCCGGGGGCCTGGTGTGCTAGGAGGTAAGGCTAAGGCTGCAGCGGGGAAACCCCGGAGTCCCTGCTCACGGAGTGTCTGTAGCGGCAGACGGGCCTCCCAGCGGGGCCTAGGAAGGCAGGCGCACCCGTCCTGCGGCTCCGCTGTCCTCGCCCTGCGGATTGTGCGGGAGGTTTCATGGGCCTGACCTGAAACTGTTGTACTGGTCAGAACTCAGTCACGTGAGCACGCTTAGCTGCAAGGAGTGGGGGTGGGGGGCGGGTTAGCCGTGAACCCCAAAGGAAGAAGAAATGGTGTGGTGAATAGTTCTGCCACAGTCAGAGCTTCTGGGGCTGGGCGGCTGGGGGAACAGGATACCCTCCTGCTACAGATCACCTGACAAGGCAGGATCAGTTACCACAAACTTTATTCAGTGCGTAGCTTACTTTGCAAGGAAGGAAGGGAAGTTCCGAGAGCCGGAAATGACGAGCGAGCTGAACCGGAAACAGAAGCAAATGCTGACCTCTGGGGGTCCCAAAGCATTTACCTGTAACAGGAGCCTCGGAACTTCGGGTTTAACCACAACAGAGAGGAGCAAAGACATTTTATTGTGAGCTCACGAAAGATGGAGAGTCAGAAGGGAGACCCTGCTCTCAGGCTGGAACCTTCGAAGTGTTACGCTCAGTGTGTGGCAAACTATAAAGACCAAACTACCGGCCAAGAAAGCCAACAAGGACATGCATTTGTCCGGGCGTCTGCAATTAGATTTTACAGACATTCCTTCCTGAGAATGTGTCAATTTAGATTGATCTTCCCTGGGGATTGGGGTCCAAATTTGTAAACTGAGTGGTCTAGAAACCTCAAGCCAATTAATGAACATAAAGCGGTGTTGGGTTGGCAGCCCCCGGGTACACCGCCAGGGCTTACCCACCCTCTTCTCGGTCCTCCTGGATCCCCGAAGCACAGCATCAGGCTCATGGTCTCAAATCGAAAAACACAGGAGCAGACAATCCACGATGAGTCACAGCCAGCAGAAACCATACATGCAAAACTAGATCAAAAGATTTCAGATGTTTGATCAGAACAGAATAAAAATAAGCAAGTTAAAAATGTTTAAAGAAAGAAGGATTGAGAGCATGGACAAGGGGGGGAAAAGACTATAAAAGTTATCAGAGAGAGATGAGAAAGAGCCAAGTAGAACTTCTAGAAATGAAAAAATGACATAATGGAGACATGAAACTCGATGGATGGGGTACATAACAGCCAATAAACCTAGCTTAGGAGGGACAATTAGGGATGACAGGATGGGGTGGAAGCAGTGACCAGGATGTGTAAAACAGGACAGATGGAAATGACAGAGAATACAACACGGAGGCCAGGAGGTGGGAGGGTTAGGGCATCAAGAAATGGAGCCCATCTATTTGGAGTTCTGGAAGGAGAAAAGAATGGATGAGAGTCATTATTCAAAGAGGTAATGGCTGAGAATTTCTTAGAATTGATAAAAGATGTGAATTTCAATCCAGGAAGCATAATAAATCCCCAGCAAGGGATAGAGAGAAAATTCCACACTTGGACCCATCATGGGGACGCAGAACAGCACTTGATGAGAAGCCAGAGGGAAGAGACAAACCCACCCCTGAATGGCAGGTGCCTCACATCACAGAGGCTAGACCTGGAAAGTCCTATTGCCAAATATGAACACGAACGGAGCAGATCCTAGATCTGGATCAAGTAAAAATATCTTTCAAGAACGAGAGGCAGACACCATCAGACAAAAGCAAGTGGGGACAGCTCTCACAGTTCCTCATGAGATCCCCTCCTAAAGCACAGTGATACCTGGAGGAAAAGGGGTCCCAGAGGCAAGCACGGAGGCGAGGAAGGTGGGCAACGTGAGAGCCACTTTATAGAGCAATTCTGGTAATGTCCAACCTGGGGGTTAAAATGGGTAAGATGTCCACGAGATCCTAGTATTTCCCACAATGATTCTTTGGATGCTCTTTGAAGAAATACCAAATAGCTCATCCTTTCTCAAATGTTTCTGCTTTGTCTGCTCTCCAGATGCGCTCTGTCAAATGGCAGGGTGATAGAGCATCTGGACCAGAGCCCGGAAAGTGCTCCCAGGCCCCAAACTCTTGGTCAAAGGTGAGAATTCCCAGGACATTGGCTCCCTCGGTGTAGTCTCCTGTACCCCAGCCCAGTGGTTCTCACTGAATCACCTGGAGGGCTTGTTAGTGGCTGGGGCCAGACCCGACTCCAGAGTGGCTGACGCAGCCTGAGAACCTGGATTTCCAACACATTCCCAGGTGCTGTTTGTCGTAGACCAGGGTCTGAGGACCTCTGCTGTAGCCTAATGGTCTCCAAGTCTCGCCAATCTGTAGTAGGGTTAACAATCCCTCCTCCTCCAGGAAGCCTTCCAGCGCACATACTTCATCAAGCAAGGACTGTGTTTTCATCCATACCTGCTCAGAACAGAGCAAATGCTAAATCAATTCTAGTTGGCCTTATGAATCTTAAAAAAAATCCCTCCACCAAGAAATCACTGACACACACACACCTTACACACATGCATGCACACCTTTTCTCTTCACCAGAGTTACCACATCTCCCGTACCTCTTAGGAATCCTTTCTGAGGGCTAGCTGCATGCCAGGCCTGGCCCTGGACTTTAGGTGGCCCCACTGCCCCTTGAGTGGGATAAGTCGGCCTCCCTCGGGCCTATAGCCCAGGTGCTGTTTTCTAAATATGTGTCTTTGGCCCTGGGATGCTTCTAACTACCACCCCTCCCCACCCCTTTCAGGCCACAGTGCCCCCTACTCCACTGTCCACACTGAAGGCCATGCCCCTGCAGGGTTGGTGTGGGGTCCCGAGACGATCCTTTTTGCTCCTCCTTTCCACT
>NC_043709.1:8227326-8294659 GCF_006229205.1 Suricata suricatta | reverse complement strand
CGCCCCCGCCCGGGGGAAGCACGCGGCCCCTTGGAACTCACAGCTCTGCTGGGTGAACAGCTTCCCTAAACGAATCCCCAGGCTTCCCAGTCACTCGGAGCCCTGGGTGGCAGATGCCGTCCCCACGCAGGGTCACTTGCTGAGTAACTGGACAGCGTGTGCCAAGGAGAGCTTCCTCACTGGAGGAAGCAGCCGTGACTCAGGTTCTGACTCAGTGCCCAGCCTGAGCGGGCACAGCCTGTGCTGGTTGGGGGGGGGCAGGGAGGAGGTGTGGGGGTTTGGGGAGCACAGGCTGCAGGGCCCCCCTCCCACCTGCCAGCTTCCAGCGTGGCCTCCAGAGCCTTTGCTGTTTCACTTGGTCCTGGTGAAGGCCCGGGAGGCAGGCACTGGTTCTTCCCATTTTGCTGCAAGAAGGCCGAGTGCTCAGAAAGCTAAAGTTCTGTAAAACACTTGGTCGACACTAGCCCTTAGTAGGTGCTCCTATATGCCCCCTGCCTTCTGAGGACCTGCATGAACTGGTTCCTGGGTCCTGCTGAGGCCACTGGGCTGGGAACCACAACTGTCCTCTTGCAAAAACAGCTCTCCAGGGAAGGTCTTTATGGGCCCGTGGCACAACTCGCTTTGACTGCTGTCTCCCCGGACAATCTAATCTGGCCTCCTGGACACGGTCTGGGATGTCGGGCCCACCTCCAGGCCCCTCCCAGACCCGCAGCCAGTGCCTGTGCCCCTCCCCTCTCCACCCTCCTGGCCCCTCTGCTTCAGAACAACCTTGCTATTGTCTGCAACTTTCTCGCTGGCTGAGAGCAGCTTTTGGAACTCGAACCGTTCATTTGTGGGATTTTTATTCACCCGTGAAAATGTGCGTTCAAGGAACAGGGAGTAAGAGAGAAAGAACTCCAAGTGTCAAGTCTCCCCCAGAGCAGGCCCCCCCAAGGGAACAACAGCCGGTCTCAGCACCCCCCTCCCCAGAGCCCCGAGGGGAGCTGGGGTTAAAGCCCCCTGCTGCATAGGGGATGGGGCATGCTAAGCGGCCCCTGCACCCAGTAGATTTGTATTCAGGCAAGGCTCTGGGGGAAAGTAATAAAAAATGGGAGGCGGGGTGAGCCTGACATGTCCAAATGAGATTTCTCATTAGTTTGAAAGATGGTCCAGGACCTAGGTCTATAATGAAAAGAATGGATTGTGTCCTGATTAAGTTGTCCAGTACTTGGAAATAGCTCGCAACTGCTGTCCTGACCTTCACAGAGGTCCGCAAACACACCAGGCTCAAGTCTAAAGTGACTTTGTCCAGTGTGAGGTGGCTTTAAGCTATCCCCCAGTGGCCTCACCCAGCCAGGGTTGGGCCTGCTGCTCTCAGCAGACGCCCCTTCCTCTCCTGCCCCCGTTGGGGAGCAAGGTCGGCTCCCTGCTTAGCAGGTGGCAGAGGCCTGGACACCTCCTCCCTGCAGGCGGGGGCGAGGACACCACCACCCCAGCCAGGCCCAGACGCCCAATTTTCAGACATGCCCTGCACTTTTAGTTGGAGCTGAGAGCATCTCTCCTTGGATCCCTTGACATCATTTCTCAGCCCAGAGGCGTCTTCCTCCTGGAGAAAGGTCTTGAAGTGCTTAATAAACAGTTCAAAGGCAGCTCAGTGTGGCTTTGCCCGTGACACCAGCTACATAAAAATGATAAGGGCCATTTATCTTCTGTCCTTAGAACCTGCAGATTCTGAGGACTGAGGCTATATGTTAATAGAATTTCTGTTACCTGGAGTTGACTAGCGGCACCCTACCTTCCAGTAGCAAGGCCTCTGGGGACGGCCTGGAGCCATCATTAGAAAAAATTACACATGCTCTTCAATCGGTGACCAGGTTTAATAGCTGTGGGGGCCGCTCCTTCCGCGGGGCTCTCTGAGTGTGATGGCTTGCCTTATTGCGTGCCTGCCCTCCCTAGGCCTCCTGCCCTTGACTTTCAGTACTGTTCCACCTGCAGGCTGAAGCCCACGTCTGTTCTGGAACCTGCCCAGGCCTCTAGTTCTCTGTGCTCAGGCCCTGAGCCAAAGGGACCTGAGCTTCGAGCCCTGAAGACTTTGCTTCCTGCCTCCTGAATGTCTTCCTGTCTCCTGAGTGTCCTTCCTCCCTGACATCGGCTGCCCTTTGCCACTATTTCAGCCTTCTCTCGGCTCCCCATCTCGAAAATTCACGCTGGCTGCAGCACCCTATACACTCTTGTTGCTCCCCCTTTTGCTCATGCTGGTCCGTTGGCCTGGATATCCACCCCTCCCCAACTCCCTGGGCTTTGCTGGATGGGTGCCTCCTGGTTTTACAAGACGTGTCTGTAGCATTTCCTCCTCCAGGAAGCCCTCTTGAAGCTGCAAAACCCCAGCTGCTCTCAGCACACTGTGTTTTGTCATTGTTTGTTTTGGATCTGTCCCCAGTGTCCCATCTCCCCAGGAAGCTAGCTGCACCCAAACACCAGCCCATGAGGCTCCCTGACCCTGTCACTCTCAGGGCCCCTGCCACAGAACAGACACTGACTTCCATCAGACAGAGCCTCCAAACCAGCATGAGGGGTCTGGCCTGCACCAGCTGGGATCCTGGGGGAAGGCAGACAGTCTGGGAGCCTCTAGGGATGCACTCTGTGGCCTCCCTCCTCGGAGACCAGCTGCCCCGAGGGAAGGAGGGGCAGCGCTGTGCTCTCTGCTCCAGGGAAAGGGGACTGAAGCCCACCTTCGCTAGCAGCCCTTCCTCCCAGACCCCACTTGGTTATGGCTGCTCTCAGGGGCATCTTCTTACCCACTGGAGAGGACCACTCGGCTCTTAGAGTCACTGTCCCCCAGTGAACCCACCTGAGAGTCACAACACCTTGGTTTTAGTCACATGTTCTTATCAGGGGGCCTGGGAGAGGACCCAGGGGCACCAGGATGTGGGTCCATCTGGAATCCCCTTTGGCAAGTAGCCCCCAGAGTCTCAGAGCCCATGAAGGGGGAAGACAAGGGCCCAGATGGAGTTCCTGAACACAAGGGTCACATATGTGCCTTGAATGGAAGTCTCCCTTCCACTTGTCATGGTGATGGATGGGGACGGAGTTGCACAACATCCCATCGGAAGAAGACTTTTTTTCATTTTCCAATTGACATAAGCCTCAGCCACAACGTGTCCCTCCAAGACGCACTATTCCCTGTTCCCATGTTGCAGAGCTCCAGGAGGGTAATAAGCCACACACGTTCCCGAGTGAGGCTGGTCTGTCATCTCTTTGTCATTACCCCGTGGCCTCAAGCGCCCAGCAGAGGACTGCGGTGCAGATGCAGAGGTGATCGTGGGAGTCAGGGTGCTGCCAGCCCAGCAGCCCTTGGGGCACCCAGAGCGACACGGTGTGTGCAGCCTGGTCCTTCCCTGGGTTCCTTCCACGTCTCAGAAATGCTACTGGTGTAACCCCAAACCTCCCCACTGCCCAGACACAGAGGGATCCGGGCACACACCTCATCCAGGGGTAACTTGATACAAGTGGAGGGAGCATGGGCTTTGAGTCAGTGACATCAGTGTTGGAAGCCGTCACGTGGACTCAGTCAGGACCCAGCGTGAAGCCTGAACTTGTCATTTCTTGGCAAATGATGGACCCTCTTGGCCTCAGTGTCTTGACTGCAAAGGGACAGTGGGCCTAGTTCTCCCTCACAGGGGCATCAGTCAGCATTTGCTGGGTGCGCAGAAAGGGACAGCTGGGCCCCTGTCCTGGGAGCCCACAGCCGATGAGGGGAGCACCATCGTCAGTGTGTTGGGTTGGAAGGAGCAAACCTCTCTTGACCCAGTTTAAATAAAGTGAGTTTGTTGTCAGGATGAGGGGGATATCCTGGGACTTAACTGCAAAGAGGAGGGCATCCCTCCTGGCCTCTCCCTGGGGTATGTGCCCTCTGCCCCTCTCTGCACGCCAGTTCCATGCCTGCTTTCCCATGATGTGGCCTTGTGAGTAGATTTGATTCTCAGCTGCACCTCCAGACCCCCAGAACCAGAAGCATCTGCCTGACATCTCATAGTCTCCCGATTCCCAGGACGGGAGTCCCATAGACTCTGGTCTGATTGGGGCTGACAGGGCATGATCTGCTGGAAGCAGGGGGAGGACTCCTTTTACCACCAGGGGCAGAACAAGAGCTCTTTAGAAGGTGTGTATGTGCATCTGCAAGAGACCACAAAGAGACATGCAGACAGTCTGCTGTGGGCACCAACAAGGGGCAGAGGTGTGTGTGTGTGTGTGTGTGTGTGCGCGCGTGTGTGTGTGTATGTCTGTGTGTGCGCGCTAGGGGATTTCACAAAAGAGGAAGATTGAACTCCAGGCCACAAGCTTCCAGGGGCTGGACTAGGCCTTCTGTGGCTCCCTAGCATCAAGGCAAGGTCTGATTGGAGGAAATTATGAATGAGTGAATGAACTATCATCAAAATATGGGTGGGTTTGAGGCATCTGGGTAGCTCAGTTAGTTTCGCATTTGACTCGATTTTGGCTCAGGTCATGATCCCAGAGTCATGGGATCAAGTCCCACATTGGGCTCGGTGCTGAGCATGGAGCTTGCTTAAGATTTTCTCTCTTTCCCTCTGCCCCTTCCCTCATTTGCACTCAGGTGCACGGGTACTTTCTCTCAAAAAAAAAAAAAAATTAAAAAACACAATACAGGTGGGCTTAATGGCGAGGCCTATATCAGAGTTCACAGGAAGGCCAGGCCAGGCCAGGCAGGACCAGTGGGGAACAGGCTGAGGGCTGACGCCAAGGGGAGCAGAGAGCCCGTGTGAACTTTGACCCAGCAATTCCACTTCTAGGACTTCATTCCAAGGAATTACTTGCACAAACACACAAAGATATTTACTATGGCATGGAAGCAACCTACATTTCCATCACAATGGGATTGAAGCCCTGCACACCATGGGGTGCTCCCACAATGGAATCCAGGCTCCATTTGAAGGATAAAGTGGGTCTGTGTGTCCGGTGTGAAGAGGGCGGCCAGATGCACTGCGAAACACAAACAGGGGCGGGCGGGGCAGTGTGACCTCACACCCGTGTGGAGAAGCTTCAGGGAAAGAGGCTGGGAAGCTGGGAAGGGATTCTTACTTATTGTAAACCCTTTTGCTTTCCTCTTTTTTTTTTTTATTTCTGTTTCTGTTAAAAAGCAGTTCTTAAAAATGGAATATAACCGCAGACAAAACTGATGTGGTGCCTTTCTGGCAGGAAGGGACCAGGTTATTGCCCTTGAACATAGAGATGGGTGACCTTGGTCTAGACTGGGGCCCAGGATGACTCCAGGGTGGGGCATAGGCGTTGAGTAGGGGAAGGTGAGGTGGGGCTGGAGGGGTGAAGGGAGGGGGAGGGTGTGGTCAGGGGTTGGCCCTGACAGTGGGTCTAGGAGGAGACGGGGAATGACAGCAGACTCGGGGCAGGGGCTGAGGGAGGGAGGAACCAGCCCGACCCAGCCCCGGTGGTCTGGCTGGGTGGGGGCGCGCACAGATCAGCACTGCAGCAGAAATAATTGCATGAACGGGAGCAGTCAGAATGGAATCCTGGGAAGATGAGCAGTGCTGTGACGGGCGGCCACCCATCCTGGCCTTGTGCGGTGCTAGGCCATTTTCATAGATGATCTCCCTGACTCCTCTGAAGAGAATGGGTCAGGGGCACCGTTAGGATGCCCACTGTACCGACCAGGAAGATGGTAACCTGGAACACAGGACTGTCTGGTCCCAGGCTGTGACAGTTCTTGGAGATGCTGAGGGCCCCAGACACACAGCAGACACCAGGGCGAGCAGGTGCAGGCAGTGTCCTGTCTCAGGTCACCCACGGGGGCTGGAGCCAGCTGCTGCCTCGTCCTTTGCTGGTCCTGGTTCGGCCCTGGGGCTGGGTGGCCTGGACTGTGCTGAAACTCCATGCTCGCTCTGGCTGGTGACAAGGATGGCGACTCCTTGCCAAGGCCTGCTTGGTGGGATCTGTGTCTGGGAGCTGGAGCCCTAAGGGAATGTCCTGATTGCATGTGGCCTGGGAGGAGGTGGCTTTGCAGAAAAGATTTGTTGTTTCCTCTAAAGGTGTCTTTGCCAAGCAGAGGCCAGGGGCGCTGTGAACTTGACTGCTAGGTGCCCTTGAGAAAGGAAGAGTCCAAAGGAAGCAAGGGAGGGGCCTGGGGAGAAGGCCTGGAAGTTCGTTCTCTATGAAACTCTAAGTCTTCCCCCACCCTCTATCCTCCGGGCCACTGGGTGGCTTCGGACCTTGGCCTCTGTGTCCAGCAGGCACAATCGCAGAGGTGGGCTGGTGAACCACAGGCTTGAGCTGGGCATTTGCTAGGGAACGTGGTCAGAGCATGAGCTGGCAGGGATAGTTATTTAGAAGAATTTGGTGAATTTGTGATTTTTAATAAAAGTAGCTGCAAAGCAGGAAAAACACTAGGACGCTCGTTCTCACAGTTCCCTGCACAGGTGCGCAGGGCCATCCTCCCTGCCCGTGGCCACCCCCACCGCCCTGAGATCCTGGGGCGTAGTTCAGCAGGAATATGTAGTATTCATTGGTTTTCGTTACGTGGACTTGGTTGGATTTACCACATTTAACTCACATTTCTTAAGTACCTGCTGTGTTTTCGTGCATCCTAGAACCCTGCTGGGTGTATTATATGCATCACTTCTCATAATCCAAAGAAGCTTGTGAGGTCATTATCCCCATCATACAGATGAGGCCACTGAGGCTCAGAGAGCCTGGGAGACTCACACAGCCCAGCTGGGGGGATGGACGCACATTTGGGCCTCACACTCTGGTGCCACATCTCAAGCGGTCCCCAAGGCTTGAGCACCTTCTCTTTTGTGAGTCTGGGAGCTGACCAAGATGTCGCCGCAGCCTGGGAGGTCCTTTGGCTGGGGTCCTGCCACACCACCTTCTCTGTGCTCCCTCCCCTGTCTCCTAGCACCCAGGGCCCATCTAGACCTCGGCTGCATACCCCAGGCCCACCCACCCCTGGGCATCCAGCTCTGGGATGGAAGAAACAAGTTCAGACCCTGACCTGGGACTGCCTAGGGAGGCCAACTCCTAGCCTCAGCCTCCTCATTGGTCAAATGAGGGTCAGAAGAGCCATGGGGGCCATGAGGTCCTTGTCGCTGTTACAAGTGATATGTGGGGGCCGAGCAATCTGCAAGCCAAGGCTCCTGGAGGCAGGCAGATCGACATGACAGCGGCCCCCAGCGTGATTTCTGGCAGAGACATGGCTGCCTCCTCGTCCCTAGCCCCAGCAGCCACCATCCAATCCTCCCCTCTTGTCCTCCCTCATCCTGTCAGGGACCAAGCCCTGAAGGCTCTCTGTCTGCATGCCCCTCTCCTATGCCTTTCCCTGGCCGTGACTTTAAGAAGTAGTGCCCATCCCCCCCCAGCCCAGGGGTCCCACATCTGGAATTTGAATACGTGAGTGTGAATGAGGGCAATGGGCTGGCCTGGCTGTCCATGGGGCAGGTGCCCCCTCTGGGGTCTTCGGATCTGGAATGAGTTTGGGCAGCTTCTTGAATGCACACACTTGTTCCACAGTCAGCTCATAGTCTGACTACCCAGATATCGTAGTCAGGACCAGATCCTGTCCTCGAAGCTGGGGAGGGGAGTGGTGAGCAGCAAGAGGAGGCCCCGTGTGGCTCTGCAGCCCAGCCGCGTGCGGTCTGACAGCGGGGAAGGCAGGGGTGGTGTTGGTGGACCTCTGTAATGCACTTGGGCCACCCAAACCCAGTCCTGAACTCCTGAGTCTCTGTGGGGTGGGGGGGTGGGAAGACCAGCTCCTCTTAAGGAAAGTGCAGAGCACACTTTTACTTGGGGGCCGTTCTCTCTGGCGGCCGCGGTGTGACTGCAGGTTCTCAGGATCACCGGACGCAAGCTCCACATTGGACCAGCTCTGGGGCACAGTGTGGGCGGTGTGGGCACTGCTTCTGGAAGCTCCGGCCCTCCTAACCATGTCCTTTCAACAAGACCGTTTGTGCTTACGGTGCAGGTCGGCTTCTGTGCTTAAAGCCAAGGGCCCTGGTTGGCGGTAACACCGGTGTTGGCTGCTTCCTGTGAAAGGTCCTTACTGACCCTTGCCCCAACCTGACATGGAGTCTCACACCTTTCAGTCCTTGACAAACACTTGGACTTGTTTGTTCAGTTGGCTTTCTTTTAAATGTTTATTTTTGAGAGAGAGAGAGAGAGAGAGAGCGATCGAGCATGCACGAGTGGGGGAGGGGCAGAGAGAGAGGGAGACAGGATCTGAAGCAGGCTCCTCGCTGTCAGTGCAGAGTCCTACGTGGGGCTTGAACTCACAAACCATGAAATCATGACCTGAGCCCAAGTCCGATGCTCAATCGACTGAGCCACCCAGGCACCATGGTTGCTTGGTTTTAAATAAACACTTACTGGGCACCTACTCAGAACCACAGAACCCGTCTACACATGGGGTCCCAGTCACACCTCACATTTTCGTACCATAGCCAAATCCCTGCTAACTGCCTCCACCATGCATTCTGGGTACATAGGTTGTTGTTCTTCCTGCAATGACAGTGGCGTCCTACTGAGGTCTGTGGACTGACGTCATCCCCATTAGGGAGAGGGCAAGGGAGAACCCGTGTCCCCAGAATAGAGAGGGTGTTTCTAAATGTAAATGATCTGGAACAGTGTATATGCTCAGAAAACCAGAACTTTCTCAAGTCTGCACTTTTAGGAAGCTGTGAGCTCCTAGGCAAGGAGCAAGGAAGGAGGAAGGAGCTTCCTAGCATGCAATGCATGCACACACACACACACACACACACACACACGTGCGCACGCATGCACGCACATGCTACCTTTACTTTTTAATTGAAGTATTTAGTATATACAGTAAGGAAAGTGAAGTACAAGGTGTACAAGTCTTAAACACAGAGTTTGGTTCATTTTTTAAATTTTTTTGTTTTTGAGAGAGAGAGAGAGACAGACAGACAGACAGACAGAGTATGAGTGGGGGAGGGGCAGAGGGAGAGGGAGACACAGAATCCCAAGCAGGCTCCAGGCTCTGAGCTGTCAGCACAGAGCCCCACACGGGGCTCAAACTCACGAACCGTGAGATCGTGACCTGAGTCAAAGTCAGACGCTCAACTAATTGAGCCTCCCAGGCCCCCCATGATTCGTTTTTTCATGTCTGCACACCCTACATCCAGGTAACTGTCACCTACATCAAGACGTGGGACAGCACCCCACAAGGGCCCCTCATGCACTTCCCAGTCAGTCCCTGGTGTCTCCGCACAGGGAACCATGATTCGGACCTCTATCACGATACCCTAGTTTTGCCCATTCTTGAACTTTATATAAAAGGAATCCTGCAATGTGGTCTTTGTGTCTGACATCTTTCACTCAACCTAATGTCTGTCTTTGGGTTCTTCTTTTTTTTTTAATTATATTTAATTAAACTTAATTTATTATTTTAAATTTAAATCCAAGATAGTTAACATATAGTGTAATAATGATTTCAGGAGTGGAATTTAGTGATTCCATCACTTACATATAACACCCAGTGCTCATCCCAACAAGTGCCCTCCTTAATGCTCACCACCCATTTAGCCCATCTCCCCTACCCAATGCCCCTCCAGGAACCCTCCGTTTGTTCTCTGTATTTAAGAGTCTCTCATGATTTGCCCCCCCTCTCTCTTAGTATCTTATTTTGTTGCTTCCTCTTAATCTCTGGGGTATAGTCCTTTGTCCAGGTAGAGCACAGTTTACCCTTTCTTCTGTCGACAGACATTAGCCAGTTTCTTCTCTTTGTTTATCACGGATCCGGTTGCCATGAACCTTCTTGCACGTGTCCTCTGGTAGATGCATGGACTCTTTCCTCTCAGGTACATATGCAAAGGTGGGATTGCCGGGTCAGTGGGCAGGCATGTGACAGTGACCAGGGGTGTGCTGGCAAATGTTTAACCACCAGCTCTTTGGGGAGAAAAAAAATCGTGACTTGTAGGGTTGACCAATTTCCATGGTGCAAATCATTTGGTGGAGGATTTCAAGCTATGGACATGAAGTCATTACACCCAGAATTAGAAAGAGATGCAGGCCGCCAGATCTTGGGGTCCACATGAATTGGCTAAGAAGGGCTGCTGGGCCTCTTTTCCTTAGGAACTTGTTCAACTAGGGCAGGGCCTGTGACGCAGAGACTAGGACGTGTCATATCCCTGGTCCGTGCAACGCATGTCACATGTTGTACTTCCATTACTTGCCAGCTGTCACTCGGACCAGCCTTTGGGCAACCAAGCAAGTGTCCCCCTCTCACTGGAGCATTAAAAAGGGAACATACTGAGGTCAGTATGGCCATGGCAATTAAGATCAGGAAACCGTCCTCAAGGTGAAGTGTGGGGAAGAGCTGCCCCCATCCCAGAAGTGTCCTTTTGATGCCAACCTCAGAGGATCTAGGTCTTACCATTATTATTATTATTTTTAATGTTTATTTTTGAGAGAGAGACAGAGTATGAGTGGGGGAGGGGCAGAGAGAGAGTGGGAGACACAAAACCTGAAACAGACTCCAGATTCTGAGCCTTCAGCCCAGAGCCTGACGCAGAGCTCGAACTCATGAACTTTGAGATCATGACCTGAGCTGAAGTAGGGTGCTTAACCAACTGAGCAACCCAGGCACCCTGAGGTCTTACCATTATTAAAGAAAGTAGTAAATTCTTTCTAGAAACCAAGGCTCAGAGAGCAAGTAGAATGCCACCCCTAAGGCTGGGTGCTTGGAAAGAAGATACCTAATGTCAGAGGATTTAGTGTCTAATGATGACATTTCATGACATTTCAGTCTCCCCTGCAGGCTGGTCAGGAGAGAATGGCTCTACACCCCTCAAATGACCCTGAAGCTCTCCTGGAAGGCTGGGCTCCACCAGCCAGGCCTTTCTGCTTCATTTGAAAGCCTCCCAGTTCCCCACTGAGCACCGTGGATGGTATTTTATGGGCAATAAAGAGCCAGCCCTCAATCAGCTGGAGTGCGCAGAGCCTTTTCAGCCCAGGCACGCCAAGGCTGTTAACCAACACGGTGCGCTGAGGGCCTGAAGCTGCCACCGAGGACACATCTGTTCCCAGGAAGTACTCTGACAATCTTCCAGCTCCTCGCTGCCCTCTCTGCCCGCAGTGGTGGAGGAGGCGGGGCCTGATGGAGTGTTCCGTTCCTTCCCAGCCGCTGGCCCTGACTTCACCTCCCTCCCCATTCCCTTGTGGCTGACCATCAGGGGCTGCCGAGTCCCTTGACTCTCCCCCATTCCAGACATTTCCTGGCTCCCCACTGCCTGCAAGAGAAAGTCCCAGCTTCTGTGTGTGTCTTCTTAAAGGGTCTCGTAGACAATGGATGTGCCTGCTTCCCAGAACATCTCCTGTCACTCACCACCTGGCCCTTTCCTGCCAACACTCTGTTCATTGACGTGCACCCCGCATGCTCCACTGAGCGTGCTGACCCCACGTCTCACCTGGTAGAGTTCTGCCCAGAGGACTCAGCTCAAATGACATCTCTTCTGTGAAGTCTTCTGGGACTTGTGTGTCATCTCCCTGTCTCTGACAGAATTAGTCACTCCACCCCAGTGTGACACAGCTGCCTCTAGAACAGTCTGCTGTGTGGTGATGGGGAGGACCCGTCTCCAGTCTGTCCCTCAAGGTCACAGGCAGGTCACCTTCGTCTTGGTGTCCTCCATGTGGAGCCTTGAGCCTGGCACTTAGCAGAAGCACTCAGAGAACGTCCTTGGTTTCTTACATTCAGTGTGTAACATCACTGTGCTCAGAATGATGGTCAGTACATTCCCACCTCAAAGTGGTCCGGGAGAGCGCAGGGTGGGATGCCATTCAGCGTCTTGTCTCTGAGGAGGGGTCCCTAGGCTCTCCTGTGGAGGCAACAGTAAAAGGAACCTGTGCCCTGAAGCTGGACTTCTAGAATGGCCTCATTTTTCTTTCTCCATCCCACCTCCTCCAGTGGGGCGGCAGAGGGGTGGTGAGGAGGGAGCATGGGGCAAGTTGAGGGCAAAGTACAGGATAACAGCCCCCTCCCCTCCCGGTGGAATATGTATGACGGCCCTCGGACTCTCCCAGCGACCCAAGAACAAAGGAAAGGGGTTTAAGTGCTTGTTGTGGTGACGTGGGAAACTAAGGCAAATGAAGAATTAGATTCCCTTACTCCCTACAGCCTGTTGTCAAGTCCTTGAAACCGGTAGAGCGACGTCCCTCTAGGAGCTCAGATGACTCGATGATGACACTTCACTGCAGGCAAAAGGGAGTCTTGGCTTAACATTATCCCAACCTCCAGGATCGTGTGAGTCTACTTTAACATGTGAAAATTCCTTTGGAAACTTCCTTTATCTCAACTCCCCCAAGATACATGCTGGCAAACATACTCCAAGTGCATGGCCCTCTGGTAGACACCTGAAGAATCTCATGACCGAGGTTTTACTAAATGGTAATAAATGACATTTCCTTAATAGCAGAGAGCCCCTCAAGGTCCGGGAAACCTTGTTTCTAAAATACCTTAGACACTTACCCTATCCCTAACCCCCTCCCAGCCTGCGGGCGTGTAATCAGGCACTGTTCACAGCCCCAGTGCAGCTCTTCCTGCCCGTGGGTCCCGCCTCTATGTTTTAATAAAACCACCTTTTTTCCACCAAAGACATCTTCAAGAATTCTTTCTTGGCTGTTGGCTCCGGACCACCCTACCATCACCCCAAAACCCCACCGATGAGCAGGGAAAACAGGACCTTATCAGCCACACTCATCCACATGGCTTCCTGCCTGTGTGACTGTCTTTAGGACGGAGCACAGACTCTCCTTCCTGTGGGGACACTGGATGAAGGGCCCTGGCAGAGGACCTGGCCCACCACACGTGCTTGGCCAACAAAGGCTGTTGTCACTTCCCAGGTTGTCTCTGGTCCAGGCCTGGTGTGCTCTGTTCCAGCTTCGACACAATTTCACTTGGTTTTATATGTAAATAAGAGATTTCCTTCTGTCCCGTGGCCCTCGTGGTCATTCTGATCTCCTACAGAAAGGCCAGAAGGAGTCAGACTTGGTGGTTCACAGCCAGGAGACTGGGATTGGGGTGGGTCTTATTCCCTTCCTCTGTCTCAAACTGGTTGTTTTTGAAATGAGCCTCTATCACTACCCTGATCTTGTCTGAGCCCCAGCTAGGAGCTGGGGGTTGCATACGGATGGGGGTTGAAATAAAAAACTGAACATCAGCCTCAACCGAAGGGAAGTTCTGCTTTTAGCATTTGAGACCGGGGTGCAATGGGAGCCTCCAGGAGGCTGGGGCTCTGGGGGGTTTGAGTCCTGCTCCCCAACTTGGAAGCGTGGCCGAGGCTGTTCCTCTGCTTCTCAGAGACTTGGCTTTTCACGTGTGACATGGGATGGTCATGCTTATTTCCAAACGTTGCTGGAGGATCAAATGAAGTAACGTGTGGCAAAAAACACTCTTGGGGCACCTGGGTGGCTCAGTCGGTTCAGCATCTGACTTTGGCTTAGGTCACCATCTCACAGTCCATGGGTCCAGGCCCGATATTGAGCTCTGTGCTGACAGCTCAGAGCCTGGAGCCTGCTTCAGATTCTGTGTCTCCCTCTCTCTCTGCCCGTCCCCTGCTCACACTTTGTCTCTCTCTCACAAATAAATAAACATAAAAATATTTTAAAAAACACTCTCTAAACTGAAAAACTAGGGTGTCACTATTGACACTGAGGGTCTTTTACTGTTTAACTTTTTTTGTTTTTATTTTTGAGAGACAGAGAGAGACAGTGTGAGCAGGGAGGGTCAGAGAGAGAGAGAGGGAGATACAGAATCTGAAGCAGGCTCCAGGCTCTGAGCTGTCAGCACAGAGCCCGACGTGGGGCTTGAATGCTGGAGTCCAGCTCCAGCAGGTCCAGGGTCCCCTTGAAGGATGACAGTGTAGGCCAGTGAGACAGCCTTGAGTTTCATTCTTATCACCAGACAGGCACCCCTGCCCACCTGGCAGGTGTCTCTACCATTCTGGCAGGCATCTCTGCCCTGTCTGGTTCTCAAGCTTTATTTATGGCAAAAGGTACAAGAACCAGAAAGAGCAGTAAATGATTTCTCATAGATAAGTTTTACAAATTTCCAGGACATGGGTTCTGTAGAAGTTACAGTTCTAGTAGTAATGATGGTCATAAAAAACTTAGCTACAGGCACTCATGGTGTCATAGGTATTCTTACAAAACCTCAGGTCTGGCCTTAAGGAAGCGACCTGTAACCAAGAGGCAAACAGCATTGTTTGGTAAAGGTCAGTTTTTTATGAGTAAGGGTCATTAGGCTGTTTATAACTCTAAGAGAAAGTTCCCAGAAAAACAGGTTCTCAGGACACATAATCCCTGCTCTCACCGTCCCAAAGATGATGGATACATTTTATTGCAGTAGTGACTTTCATAAAGGCATTCAGGCCCAGAAGGTAGTCAGTTATCAGTTAATTGCTTAGGGGAAAATTATGTGTTGCATTAGGGCGTATCTAGTTTACTTATCTTTTCCCTGACCAGGTGCAATCACGCCTCAGGGACAGCGCAGGGGGACAGGCTGCTCCTAACACTAATCAGCAAAGCACTTTGAGGTTTAATGCCCAAGCCTAAATTAAAAGTTTCAAAAGGGTAGATTTTAGGAGCTATCTGAGGGCAAGAGACTGTGCAAACTTGCCGTGTCCTCACCAGGAATTCTCACTCTACCGGTAAGTTCAAATAGTTCCCAACACTTGAACCCACGAACTGTGTGATCATGACCTGAGCCGAAGCCAGACGCTTAACCTACTGAGCCACCCAGGCGCCCCTTGGTCTTTTACTGTTTAAACATGTGTGAGATAGCCATACAATAGCATATGCTCAGCCTTATGAAGTAGGAAATTCTGACACCTGCTAGGACTTAGGTAAACCCTAAGGACACTCTGCTCAGTGGAATAAGCCTGTCAGAAAAAGATGAATGTTGCCACTTATACAAGGTCCCTGGAAGAATCAAAGTCACGGACACAGGAGGTAGAATGGCGGTCTCCAGGAGCTGCGGGAGGTGGGTGGGGAGTTCATGCTTGACGAACAGAGTTTCAGTTTGGGAAGATGGAAAATCTCTGTAGGAGGACGGTGGTGACGGTCGCACAGCAATGTTGAGACAGGAGGACTGAAGGGACCCCACGAAAGACTGTTTTGCTGCCTCTACTCTTGCCGGGACCCGCACCCACGCCTCGTCAGAGTCGAGGGTTTAATTTCTTTGGAGTCTTCCAGCACAACAGGTGTATCTAAAGAGTGATCAGGCAGGTTCATCATGAATGTTTTCCAAGACCCCCGACTCACCCAGACCCCTGCTCCAGGACATGGGTGACTTACGGAAAACCCCGTCTTTGTCCTCGATGCTTGAGAAGACATGTACACCAGACAACCAGGCCCCAAGCAAAGATAAGACTCGCTCTCCTCTCCTTTCTGAGTCTCCGAGACACTCTGTCTGCATCTACCCTCTCTATGTCTTCAGTCTCTGCTCTCACTTCCTCTCGGCTTGCATTTGAAGCCAAGGACCCTCTTGGCTGGTCCTGCAAGACCCCCTCTGGGTCCTCGGACCAGCCAGCCTGCATTGACGTGAATACACTTAAATGCCACTGAACTGTACGTTGAAAAATGGCTAAAATGGTAAGTTTTATGTTACGTACATTTTACCACAATACAAAAAAAAATGTGTGACAGCTACTTTGGGAATAAAAAATGAAGGGATGGAAATATACACTTTATTTCCAGAAAAAGGGAGAGGGTATGCGTCTGTGGGTTTCCTTTAAATAGATGACAAGTAAAATAAAAGGAAATGAGAGAAAACTTTAAAAGGAAGGTTGCCAGCTTACGAAGTTATGGTTTTTATAGCCTCTAGGTCAATGCCCTTCATTTTGGAGAAAAGCTGATACCGCTTGTAACATTTTTAAAGGTCAAAACCAAGCGGAACATTAACCCGCCGCCTAAACGCATGATAATAGCAAATTTAAAAATTAATTACAGGGTCTCTCCCGCTGACACCAGGTGCTGGCTCAGGCGGTGTGGGGCCCAGAGGGGCCCCTCAGAGGTGCCACCGGGTTCAGGAAGCCTTTCACTGGCTGCTTTTATTCTTGGGAGCAGCTCGGCTCCGCTTCATGCCATTGTCCCCGGACAACAATACGTTTTGAAATGAAAAATGTTCTAATTGGACACAAAGGAGACACCTTCCAGATTCTGAGCCCAGACGGAGAATAAAAACACTACTTAGCTGAGGGCAGAAAGCAAAGCAATTCAGGGAGGGTGTCTGGGGAACCCTGAATCATCTTCGAACTTCCCCAGCTGCCACGGGCACCTCTGAAGCACAGTGCTGGTGAAGCAGGTAGAGCCCAGGGCTGGGGAAATGCATTGCGGGGCCCCTGTGATGCCCGAGTGTTTCCCTCTGTCACTCGCTTAAGTTCTCCCACCCACCCTGTGAGTTGTTACCATCTCTGTTTTCCACACGAGCAACACAATGCTTACAGAGGGGCTCACAGAGCTTGCCCAAGGTCATGAACTCTAACAGGCAAGCGAAGCTGGATTCAGCCCTTGCTCAGCCTGATGGTAAGGAGCAGAAAGACCCAGGTTTCACTTCAGGCTTCTATCTAGGAGGTCTTCGGTAGCTGTGTGTCTGCGTTTGCTCATTTTGCAAACGGGGACAGTTTCTGTATCAGCCAGTATGGCTAAGTTCTGCTGCAGTGACACCATCGGCATCCACCAACAAACACATCCAATCTCCAAGTCTCTTGCAGACTAGCTGGGGACTCTGCTCCATGTCTCCATCCTCTGGGACCGGGGCCACTCCCTGGCAGGGAACATGGGACTCATAACAGAGAAAGTCTTCAGCCTTGTTTTAAGTGACATGGCCACCTTCGGGGGGGTGGGAGGGAGGGTTGTGTGGCATGTAGTTTTGCTTTGTGCTGGGTGGGGGGAGCCAAACATATTTGGTTGTCACGCTGATCACAATCTTGCCTTCACTAGGTTGTTGTTGGGATGGAGAGGGGGAATGGCAGATGATGCACGTTTTAAACATCAGGTTCTGTACAGATGTAAATTACACATGTAAGATACTAATGCATTGTTATTGCCGTTGGTATTTGATACTAAGACTCTTTCTGCCTTTCACACCATCCAAGAATCAGCCGTGACCGTCAGCCCAAAGTGGTGGGAGCCGTTCTCTCCCCATCAGGATAGACGGCGCTGAGCAGCCCCGAGGGCTGTGACCACGCTCGCTGCATTTGACTTCTGCTGTGCTGACTGTCTCTCATTAGATTTTTTTTCCTTCTCCGCTGAAGTTTCTATCATTATCCAATCCCACAGTCACAGAAGCATCAGAATTTTAATAGACTTGGGCCCCAGAGCCTGATAGCAAAACAGTCTGATACACGGCTACAGATGGGAAGTGCTGGGTCTTTACATTTCAACAGGAACACTGTGGATTTCACACCGATCAGATCTCCTCTTTCTCATGGTTCTTCCCTGCCTACCCCACCGAGGTCCTTTCTTTGCGCCCCCACTCTGATAACGAGCCCCAGTAATATAGTTGCCAGCACACTCCTTGGCTTCAGGCCGACCCACGTGCAATTCCTGTCTCTGTCTCTTACTGGCCTTCTGCCTTTCTGGCATAGTTCTGGGCAATTCTTTAACCTCTCCCAGCCCAATTTCCTCAGCACAGCAAGGGGGAGTCGACACTTAAGTCACAGAGCTTGGTGTGACTGCCAAGAACCTCTGCCTTTGGCCCTTGGCCCTCAGCCCACACTTGCACCCCCCATCACCTGTCATGCTCAGCCCCCTCACTCCTCAGAGTCTTTCTCCGTCCAGCCCCAAGAGGCAGGAAGAAGGAACGAGCTAGAACCTGCAGTTGGGGTGGAGCTTGGGCAGCCGAGGGAGCCTGGGCTTCGGCAAGGGAGCAGCTGGGAGCAGCATTGCATCCTTGGGAGAAAGAAGACCCAAAGAGTCCAGCTCAGGACACAAGCTGCATCAGCTTTAAGAGCAATAAGGTAAAAATGATGGGGTGCCTGGGTGGCTCAATCGGTTGTGTCCGACTTAGGCTCAGGTCACGATCTCACAGTTTGTGAGTTCAAGACCCATGTTGGGCTCTGTGCTGACAGTTCAGAGCCTGGAGTCTGCTTTGGACTCTGTCACTGTCTCTGTCTCTGTCTCTTTCTCTCTCTGCCCCTCCTTCGCTCATGCTCACTCTTTCTCTTAAAAATAAACAAACATTAAAAAAAGAATATAAAGGTAAAAATGAGAATTCCTTTCTATTCTTTTGGCTGCTTGGAATGGGCTGCTTGCCTGTGATTCGATGCAGAAGCTTGACCAGGTGGGCTCATGGCTCAAAGAATTATCCTCGAGTTGATGTTTAGTCCACTTGCACAGCCCTGATCATCCTCTGAGATTTTTATTTAGTTATTAACCATCTGTGCCTCACTAACTGGAATGTATGGTCTACAAAAACAGGAATTTTGTTTGTCTTATTCTCCGCTAGATCCTAAAAGCTATCCTAGAATAACCTCTCTGCGTGCACAGTAGGTGACCAGTAGATATTCACTGATGAATTAAGTGCCACCAATATCTCTTGAGCGTCTACTCTTTCCCAGGCACTGTGCTAGGCACTACAAAACTGTAGGAAATTGACAATTTACTGTGTTGCCAGACATACTGTATTTCATTTCATCTTTACACACGCCTCATTAAGAGGGAACTGATATTATTTCCATATTGTAAACCAGAGAATGGAGACCATATACATAGATAACCTGCCTTACTAGATTATTGTTGCCAATTATTTGCTGCCTTAACTCAAAAGAGTTGCTACTTTTCTGCCCCAGCAACAGCAGGCTTGGCCAGGTGGCTTACGAGGGAAGTAACACTTGCCTGAAGTTTCAAAAGTCATCCCGTGTTTCCACCATTGTTCTTTCCCTCTGCCACGAGAGCATGTCCTGTTCTTTCAGCCGGATCTCAGAGAGAGGATGGCTTGAATCAGCCTTGGTGGACTGGCAGCTGGTGTTTAACCTGAGTGATATGGCAGTTGTATGGGACCTGGGGTTGTTTGTTACTATGGCATAACTGAGCAAGCACTGACCAATACACTGGCTGTAAAATTTTTGAGAAGGGAAAGCTTTTTCTCTCTTTTTTAAATGTTTATTTATTTATTTTGAGAGAGAGAGAGAGAGAGAGAGAGAGAGAGAGAGAGTGCATGATGAGTGGGAGAGGGTCAGAGAGAGAGCAAGAATCCCAAGCAATCTTTGTACTGTCAGCACAGAGCCTGGTGTGGTGTTTGAACTCATGAAGTGTGTGATCATGAACTGAGCTGAAACCAAGAATCGGACACTTAACAGACTGAGCCACCCAGGCACCCAAGAAGGGAAAGCTTTCTTGGGTGGGGCACATCTCTGGCTGGTTGGAGATGGCCTAATGAAGAGATGGGAAGATACCATGCTACAGAGCTGTTCTCATGAGGGGCTCTGGCTGCACACGTTCCCCCTTGTGGGTTTATAACCGCCAGGATGCTGGTGTGTTGTTTTCCTGTGCCCACCATGAAAGCAGGCATCTGGAAAAGTCACTTCATCTCCCCAAGCCCTGATTTCTCTGTCTGCAAGAGGGAGGATAAGGAGACCCTTGAGGTTATTTTAAGGGTCAGATGAGGTGACCTGGGAGAGTGCCTCACCCTCCATCGATGTGTGTTGGCTGATTGAACCAATGAACAAATGAGTAAATAAACACTTGCAGGCTAGTGCCAGAGACTGATCCGGCTTATAAAAAACAGCCTCTTTTTTTTGGTTATTACAAAGCTGTCTCCTTAGGGTTGGGCACCTCTGCAAAGGCAATCAAGTGAGCGTTTCTGAACCTATAAGATCAAGACAGTGGGGACCCAGCAAGGGGTGGCCCTTCCATGAGCGTCATTTTGCAGCAGCCTCAGCCCCCTGAGGCAAGGATAGAGAAGCAGGTGCCAGCCGGAGCCCCTGAGAAGAGAGAGGCAGGCTCCCGTGCTCCTGTTTCCTGAATGCTGCTCTTTGGGATGCAGGCTCCCAGGAACAGGGGGATTGATTTCTGTAATGCAGATACAAAGGCCCATGTGACACGAGAGCTGGAGAGACACCACAACGGTCCATCAATGCCAGGCATGGTGTTCGACCTGCATCCTTTTCAAAAAAGGCAGCCTGCCAGTCGGCTTGGTACCCCTTGGTGAATGCTGAAAACCTAGGCACTGAAAAATACTTCTCCTTGTCAAATAATTGAGCCACAAATTCAGCTCAAGGAGCACATATTTGCTGCAGAATTGCCTGTATAGCAATGTTAGGTCAACTGAAAATCCCAGGACTATGTGAGATATATGGGAAATGTGGAGAAGGGACACCTACTATGTGCAAGGATCTGGTAGACGTATTTCCATTTATAATAACTGAGCAAAGTGGATGGTGAAGGAACAGAGGCTTGGGAGGCTGAGGAACAGGCCTGCAGCCACGACCCAGAGGGGCAGAGCCTGGACTCCCATCAGCATTGTCTGACCCCCGGAACTGGATTTCCCACGCTCCTGCTTCCCATGACCCTGCACAGCCATCAAATAGTTAAATGGTAATACAGGGAGCCTGGGGAAGGGGCTGCTTTTATTGAAATGCTTGTTCACATGTGAGTACATGAAGAGGCTATTATGGGCTGAATTATGTCCCCTAAAAATATATGTTGGAGGTCTTCACCCTCAGGACCTCAGAATGTGAGCTTATTTAGAAATAGGGTCTTTGCAGATATAAGCCCATTAAAATGAGGTCATCATGGCGGACCCTAACCCAACATGATGGGTGTTCTTATCCAAAAAGGAAATTTGGACACAGAAGGACATGCAAGAGTGGCGATGTATAAAGAGACACAGGGAGGTGGAGGTGGAGGGCTGGAGGGAGGTGTCTGTAAGCTAAAGAATGCGGAGGACTCCCAGCAACCACTGGAAGCTGGGAGAGAGGCCTGGGAGGAAGAGCCTCAGAAGGAACTCGACATGCCGACACCTTGATCTCAGCTCTCTGGCTTCCGGAATGGTGAGGTAATGCATTTTGTTATTTTAAGGCACCAAGTTCAAGACACTTTGTTCTGGGAGCCCTAGGACAGTAAGTTAGGGACCGAGGTAGTACCTCCAACTTCCGCTCTTATTCAGGGCATTCGGCCTAGACAGGCCACTTCCTCAGCAAAACCAAAGCCCTGCTACTTGAACAGCTTGACCTTTGTCACAGGGCTCCAGTGACGACTAGTCACACAGATATTGCCCCTGGAACTCGCCCCACCCTGAGGGGGCTGTGCTGCCCCAGGGGCACAGCCCAGAGCAGGTGCTGGGTCAGCAGGCTTTGCACGGAGCTAGGTGTAGACAGAGAGAGAAAACAGAAAGACGCATGCTCACTCCCAACCCTGTCCTGCCCCCAGAATTCTTTTTAAAGTCTTTAAAGTTAGGAGTTTTAGGGGCCCCTGGGGGGCTCCGTCGGTTAAGCGTCCGACTTCGGCTCAGGCCATGATCTCACCGTTTGTGGGTTCGGGCCCCACATCGGGCTCTGTGCTGACAGCTCGGAGCCCAGAGGCTGCTTCAGATTCTGTGTTTCCCCCTCTCTCTGCCCCTCCCTGGCTTGCACTCTGTCTGTCTCTCTCCAAAATGAATAAACATTAAAAAAAGAAAATAATAAAATAAAATTAGGAATTTTAACTAATGAATCAATGGCTTATTACTATTCAAGTGGCTCCATTTACTTAAGTTTTCCATGTGGAAACGGGGATGAGCCGAGGGGCTGGCAGATAACGGCTCGTGTTCTAACGTGAAACTGCAGAAGGGGCCGTGTGAACCTCGGCAGGTTAGTCATTGAAATTCACCCTTTTAACGACTGTCATTTAGGTGTCTAGACAGAATCAGAGTGCTCACCCCCTCCCCCCTTCAGCTCATCTCAGACGTGTGAGGTGTTCTGGTCTTTGTATAATATTGTTTCCAATAACTTTGGCTTTTTAGGGGAAGACGTGGAGATTAATGAGCCCCATGAAAACACCAATTTCCATATATTAGAGATGATGAAATATGTTAATGGCTTAAACAGAGTTAATGTACAAGATTAAGAATAAAGAAGACCATTTTAAGGCCAGAGGCTCCATACTGAGTTTTTGGCAGCTGATTAGAATCCTGAACCTTCCCTGTGTTTTAGAAAAGAGGCTGAAGGTGTAGCTGGCAGGAGAGGATGCCTCTGGCATTAGAAACCTGGAGGAGGTGTCCCAGCCCCGCTGCTCAGCGCTGTGTGACCTTGAGCAGGTGACTCAGCCTCTCTGAGGCCCCCATTTCTCATCTCCTAGCTCTCTGAAGCGCCATGAGACCAAACAGAGATGTGTTCAAGTGCTTGCCAACTGTAAAGTGCTCCACAAATATTAGGAAACATGAGGCCCAGGGGATTTGAACAGACTGAGCAGGAGAAAGCCCCTGAGGTAAATAACCAGGGAGCACAGTGAACTTGTGTGTTGCGTTCTTCTTCCTGGAGCTTCCTAAAATACTTTAAAAGAGGAAATCTGTGGGCCTCAGGGTGAGAACTTTCCACCAAACCCCTGTCCACATGGCAGGTGAGAGAGGCTTCAGATCTCTCATTTCCTGAGCCGCCTGGCATTTATGTCCCCGAGGGGGGCTGTGCTGGTTAGGGCCGTTAGTGCAACCTTCACTTTCAAAAAAGCAGTGACAATTTAGAAGCAGAATTGGCAGGACCACGCTCAGCAGGTGCTTCTTAGCAAACAAGTAAGGTGGTGTGGATCCGGGCCAGCCATGCAAGGAAGGGAGCGGAGCTCATGGAGGGTCACCTCCAGCCCCGTCCCCTCCGCAGAGGGCTGGGATCTCATGGGGTTCATGGGCTCCTGATTCTTTGGGGCACAGGCTAGGATCTTGAGGGGGGCAGGTGAGGCTCCTGCATCTTCTGTAAGGGCCCCTTGCCTCGCGAGCATTTTGGCTTCACGTCTCCTGACAGCTCCTCTTTCAAAGCCATGGCCATGTTCACGGCTCCCAGGATAGGACAATGTGCCCGCTGGAATCTGCCTGCGGCCTTGCTGTGCTCCACTGAGGCTGGCAGCTGGGCCTCCTTGCCATCCTTGCAGACCTCCCACCCCTACACTGGCCTCTCCAGCCTCAAATCAGTCCCATCCCGCCGGTCTCCAAAGGCTTTCAAAGTGCCACCTGACTCTGTCTATGGTGCATCTGTCATTGACTCGCCCTTCCGGCCCGGTGAGATGGACAGGCCGCTGTGCTACCTCCTTTCGGAATCGCTCAGCTCAGCTGGTCTCCGTGGGTCAGGTGCTCCGGGGCTGTTTTCCTCCCCTCGCGAGTTCTCTGAATCTTTGGATTCTGTGCTTTTCAAGCTGCATATTTATGCTCACATTTGGCTTAATCTAGTGTTTTACTGTTTGGAGTTTGATCCTTTCTCTGTTTTTTGTTGTTGGTTTTTAGAGAAATGAGGGTGGGGGTTACAGGTGGAACAGAACCGGTTTAGAGTTAATTACAACCAGCTCCTCGGGGACCCTGCTCTCTGGGACCCGGACACAGGGGTGTGGGAGAAACTAAGATACCCCACCTTCAGGGCCAGGGATGATGAAACTATGCTAAGTGCCCCCCACCACTTAAAAAAAAAAGTATGAACATATTACTGTGATATGTAACCAGATAGAAAACAGATTTTTTTTTCCCTTTGGTTCTTGTTGGCTGTTTCTGGGTTGCTCTGCATGGTTTTCAAGTGCACTCTGGAGGCAGAGAACCGCTGCAGCACATCAAAGTTCTCCACGGCTAGGGTGAACTAGGGACCAGTCCCCACGTAAAACACATGACATTTCCCAGGTTTCATTAGGTAAGAAAAAGAGAAATTGGGACCGTCTCTTCATCTCCAAAGCAACCTCTTAACATGTTTTAGCTCTGCTCCAGCCTCCAGACTTGAGAGAAGGCAAGGACAGTCCGGGGGGGGGGGGGGGGGGGGGGGGGGGGGGGGGGGGGGGGGGGGGGGGGGGGGGGGGGGGGGGGGGGGGGGGGGAGTGTGGGCGGAGACAGATCGCTCTTCAGAAACCTGCAGGCCAGCAAGAGAAGCTTCGGAGGGTGTCGGGGTGGCAGCTTCGGCTAAGGGGTCCTGGGCGTAGGGGGTGACCAGCTGGAGAGCAGGCTGTGAACGGGGAAGGCAAGGGCAGGAGGCAGGAGCTCCATCTCCCCCAAAGCTGGGGACAAACGGGCTGGACCTGCCATCCTCCCCCACTTTACTGTCCCAACCTTGAACTGTGAGGCAGTGTGGTCGTGAGGTGACAACCAACAGTACCCCAAGACAGACCAGGGCTCAGAGCGTGGCTTTGGCCCTTTCGCCTACCTAAGTGACCCTGGGCAAGTTCCTTAGCTTCTCTTAGCCTCTGTTTTCTCATATGCAATGTGACAATTCTAGAACCTTCCTAATAGGGTTGTTGAATTAAGAAGTGTTTAGGACATAGTTAGTGTTCAATAAATGTCAACCATGATCAGTGTTGTGGTTATTATATCACTATTAATAATAATATTAATAAACTAGAACTCTGGAGCTCACCCTTAATGCATTGCTGTCTCTCATGCCCTACTTTTATTAACGGCAAGTCCTAGAATGTCTGCTTTCTGCATTGTGTTGTTGGTGTTCTGTGTTGTAAGAGTGACGCAGTCACAGTACAGGGGACAATTTTCAACCATGGTGCAACCGCACACACAGATCATGATATTTCATAATGGAATTTTACTGTTTGAATGGCCGTGGATGCCTGGAGTCATAATTCTGCAATAATTACCATATCTTTGAGGACTTCCTGCACCATCCGTGAGAAAACAGAATTTGAAATTACCAAACAAAATCATCTTGAAAACCTAGTTTCTTCCGAGCCAATTTACTCTCTTCTAAGCCTGCCTGCTGATAAAAGGTGGCACATCTCTTCCGGCATAACAGTAATATGCTTGGCCTCCTCAAATTACTTGGTGTTCTGCAAGAAATAAAAATCTCTCAATTCCACATATCTAAATCCTTTTATCACATCTCAGAATCCACTCTATTAAAAAGACAGTGAGACCTAGCAACAGCGTCCCCGGTGCGCGGGCATGTAACTGACTCACGAGGCTGCTCTCGGGACTCGCCTGCTCTTCAGAATGAAGGCGCACAAAGACAACGGCCCTGCACATCCCGAGCAAACCGCTGTCACACCCATCCCATTTGTGGGGAAGAAGAGTCACCAGACTCTCCAAAACTCCCCTACAACATCCATTTTCTTCCAGTCTGTCGATGGATTTGGGAAATCCTTTAACCCCCAAATTTCTATGACACTTCACTTCCAACAAGATCCACTTACTTGCCATTCAGTCCTTTTCTAGGGTTTAGTCAGCTAATCCTATCTAGCCATCCCCCGCCGAGTCTCTGCATGAAGGAAAACCCGACCCTCATCCCCCACCCGCCAGCTTTATCCGATCCTCAATCTCACCCGGTTCATTCCTGCTCCCAGCTTTTGTACATGCTGTTCTCTCTGCCTAGAAAATTCTGTACCCTAACTCCCTCTGCTTGGCCAACCCCTGCTCATCCTTCAGGACCTACGTTAGACTTTATGGTCTCCGGGAAGCATTGCCTGACATCCCCAAATCAGAGCTGGTTCTCCCACTTTACCAGGCCCTCCCACACTCTCCCCTGCTTCCTAAACTCAAAAGACTTACACATCACATTCCACCCATGTCTCTGCCTGTACCTCCAAGAAGCTACAATACTGAAGCCAGGACTGTGCCCATCTTGTTCACCATTGTGTCCCCAGTGTCGGGCAAACTGCCTACTCATAACAAGGGCTTAATAAATATTTAAAGGATGAATATATAAGTAATTTGACAATAGGTAAACTATAAAATATTTTTGTAACTGCTTTATAATAAGATCCTCAAGTTTCAAATAAAGTACTTAATAGCATTTAATGAAGTATTTTTAATCGGAGATAATTACGAAGTCAATCAGAATACACCCGTTCCTAATTCAAGCCAAGTTTGTTCTAGTCACTTAATGGAGTTGGCTAAATAGAAACTCACATAAGTGCTTGTTAATTATACTAATTAAAAAAATGGTTGAATTAAAATATATGAGCTATGTAAAACCTAGTTAAAATATGAAGTTACTTTGTGCCTGTGAGGCAGTTTCTCAAAGGGATAATTTTGTTGCCTCAGTTATTTGTGGGGTGTATCTCTGAGTACGTGTCTGGATGTCCGATGCAGCACCCTTTGGTAATGGCGGAAAGGAAAGAGGAGCGCTCTATCTCTGCAGGTCTGTTTCTTCTCAATTTTTAGCAAAGTCCAACAAAGAAATTTCAAAGCGAGTTAAAAAAGGAGATACTGTATCCTACCATCCCTTAAGAATCCATTTGTGGGTCTCCCAGATATATGAAGAAAGCCAACAGAAGACATCTTAAGTGTTCATCCTTATTTTATGCTCTATGTTATTTCATAAAGAACTTGACTTGTCCCACATGTCATTAGCGGCATTTATTTTGATAACCCTAGATTTTGTATTTCAGCTCAAGTGACTTCCTTAGGTAAGCTTTCCCTGAACCCTTCACTGGGTTAAACTGACACTTCTTTTCCCAAAACCATTAGATTTTTACATTAAAAAAACCAATTTGATTAATCTATCAAATTTCCCCATAACGCTAGAGCTCAGTGTCTGTGCGGACAGGAATATCTGGTTTTGCTCATCAGTGAATCCTCAGGGCCTGGAACAGTCTTATGAGTAACAGGTACTCAAAACATCAAACCAAACCACCCACCCAACCAACCAACCAACCAACCAAACAAACAAACAAACAACAGAGACCTGAGACGGAAATGATCACAGAGGCCATTTTTCTCTAAAGGCATTTGTTGAATTGAATAGATTTCAACTTTCATTCTGATGGTGATAGGAACTGAAATCACCTCACGCAGGTGGGAAGTCTAACAAGACACCACTACTTACAACAAAGTGGAACCCAATGGCTATGCAATGACAATGAATTAGAAATGAACCATCGTTTATGAGAAATTTAAGTCTAGGATTAACCTGGGTATTCTAGAAAACCTCAAGCCATGACCGTCATTTACCTAAGCAGTATGGTGGTTCAATAGCACCAGGAACTTGGCAGTAGTAAAAACAAATTCTTGTGTTAATTATACAAATAAATGACCAACATATGATAAAAAATAATCAGGTATACAAGGAAACATAACATCATGAGCACAAATCAAGCAGGGCAATAGATAACAAAAACAGACCCGTAAAAACCGTAGATGTTAAAATGATTAGATTACAAAAGATGAGAAGTTAAGAAATATACTTCTACACTTTTTCATGACAGGAAGTAGAATATTTCTGAGCCAAAGGATAATGGAAATATTACATACCAATACTTGTGGTAAAATGGTAAAGTTACTTCAGAAAATAGCTTGGCAATTCCTCAAAAAATTATATGTAAGAGTAATTGTATGACCCAGCAATTCTACTCCCCGGTATATATATCCAAGAGAACTAAAACCATATGTTCACACAAACATTCACAGCAGCATTATTCACAGTAGCCAAAAAGTGCAAATAACCCAAATGGCCAACAACTGATGAAGACATAAACAAAATGTGGTACACCCTTACAATGCAATATTATTCAGACATAAAAATGAATGAAGTACTCATACATGCTACAATGGTTGAACCCCAAAAGCATTATGCCAAGTGAAAGAAGCCAGACACAAACAGCTACATATGGTTCCACTTATATGAAATATCCATAAGAGGCAAATGAATGGAAACAGAAGGTAGATTGGGGGTTGCCAGGATCTTGAAGGAGGGGAAGCTGGAGGGGTAGCTGCTAACGAGTATGGGTACCTTTCTGCAGTGATGAAGCTGTTCTAGAATTAGATAGCAGTGATGGTTGTGCAACCTGGTGTATAAACTAAAACCACTGAACCATAGTTAAAAGGTACACTTTATGGTATGTGGATTATATCTCAAATTTAAAAATTTTTGTGGGTTCAGTAAAGGGAAATTTATAGCCTTAAATGCATATATTCTTGATAGTTTGCTGGTAAGAATACTCTCTAGTTTATTTATTATTCTTTCTAGTAAGAATTCTATATTAGTTTGCTTAATATTCTTACTAGTAAAGCCATGCTTGAAAACATCTGCAAGAAACATGGATGTATGAAAAATTTTTTAAAGAATCTTTTAAAATATTTTAAAAGAACCAAATCGAATTCTAGAAATGAAAAGGGAATAACTGAATTAAAAATGTAACGGGAGGAGTTAACAACAGATTAGACACAGCTGAAGAGAGAACTGGTTAACTGAAAGGGAGGTTGGAGAACAATTACCTGGGTTCATATGGTAAGTACGCTGCACTATTCTATGCGGACGTGTCATGATATCTGGACCTTCCTTTCAAATGGTTCGCAAATTGTGTAGACATTTACCTACATACATAATGTATAGATAGATACAAACATGTTTAGCAAGACCTGGAGATAAACATGGCAACATGTTAACTATTAATGAATCTAGACCGAGATTTAGATTTCTATCAACTGTTATGTTCCAAAATTCAAAAGCTGGCAAACCCTCCCCCCGCCACTCTTTCTCTCTCTCGGTCTCCCTGTCTCTGTCTCTGTCTCTGTCTCTCTCTTTCTCTCTCTCAAAAATAAACATTAAACATTTTTTTTAAAAAGGGGGTGCTGCCTCTGTGGCTTAGTCGGTTAATCATCTTGATTTCAGCTCAGGTCATGATCTCATGGTTCATGAGTTTGAGCCCCACATCAGGCTTTGTGCTGACAGTGTGGAGTCTGCTTCTGATTCTCTGTCTCCCTCTCTCTTCCCCTCCCTGCCTCTCAAAAATGAATAAACCTTAAAAAGCCCTTTTTTTAACTGGCAAAAAGGTAGCATTTACAATAGTACAAAAATATCAAGCATGAAGGGATTGAGTCTTTAAAAAAGGAATAGAAGCCCTCTGTGAGGGAAATGAGTTTACTGAGAAACATTAAGAGAAGATATAGAACATAGAGAAATACCATGCACATGGATTGGAAAGCTGGACATAAAATTTATGAGAGAATATCCATAGAAACATACAGATATATGATGCTCCTAGATTAGATTAAATGTGTAAAAATTTCCCCAAACTGATGAATAGATTTAATGCAATTTTCATCAAAATCTAATAGGGCTTTCAATGACTATATTATATACTTGGAACTAATATTACACTGTGTTAACTGAAATTTATTTTTTTTTCGTTTCATTTATTTTTTCTTTATTTTTTCACTTTTAACTGACGTCCTCCTATTTTTAACTGATGTTCAATGTTTAACTGAAATTTAAACAAAAAGTTCAAAAAATCTAACTAGGAGTTGGAAAGGATTTGGCAAGGTGCTTTTGAAATGCATATCGAAGAGATGTGGGCCATGGAGAGAAACACACTCGGGGCTTCCAAACACTACACACTGGATGGCTTTGTTCCTACCTCAGCGGTAGCTCCTTCTTGGCCTCATTCATTGATCCTTTAACTTCTTCCTGTTCTTATGTTAGAATGCCCCGGCGCTCAGGGCTTCGACTCCCCACTATTACGCTCCCTCCCTTGCCAAGTTCATCCAGTCTCATAGCTTTAAATGACCATCAATTGCTAACTGCCAGCCTCCATTCCCATCCAGATCTCTCTTTCAGACTCAGCTCTCATATCCAATTGCTTATTTGGTATCTCCACTTGGCTTATCTAATGGACATCTGAGATGTAACCTATATCTCACACCAAATGCCTCAAAACTTTCTGTCTGCCTCATTTACCTTCCTCATTTCAGTTGATGGCAAGTTCATCCTCAATTTTAATTGCTCAATCCAATGCTTTCGGTTCAGCTATGACTCTTCTCTTTCTCTTGTATATTTTATCCAACCCGTCAGCCTGTCCCTAACCACTTCTCAGGTACCTTCACTATGTCGACCCTGCTTTGATCCACCATCAGCTCCTATTTGGGTAACTGCAATGACCTTCTAATCGACTTACCTTCCTCTCTCCCCCAGAACCAGTGTGATCATTTTAGAAGCCCAAGATCATTTCTCACCCTAAAACCCTGTCACAATTTTTATTTCATAGAATAAAAGCCCAAATCTCTAACCATGGTCTTCTAGAATGTGGACCATCTGACACTGCCCCTAGCTCTTTCCTCCAGGACCTCAGATCTCCTGCTGTTGTCCCCTGTCCTCACTTCACACCAGCCACACTGGCTCCCTTGCCCTTTCTCAAATACGCCAAACAGCCTCCCACATCACAGTCTTTGCACTAACACTTCCCCCAGCAGTTCCCTCTAGTTCTTACCCCAGTTTGTATGATGAAAATCGGTTTGGGTTTGGCATTAGAATATTTTTTAGATGTCCCATATTTCTTCAAAATAATCAGGAATTTATTTTAGCTCTTAGTCGGTAATTGTTGGAACTAAGCAATGAGTGCACGGAGCCCTTACACTGTCCTCTCGAACAAGTATAAAGCAAAACGAAAGCTGCTCTGTGCCGGAGGGTGGGGAAACACTGGTCTGTGGTCCCCAAACTAGATCATTTTCCCATAAGTAAAAATTCTAGGGGCACCTGGGTGGCTCAGTTGGTTAAGCATCCAGCTTCAGCTCAGGTCATGATCTCATGGGTTCGTGGGTTTAAGACTTGCATCCTTCGGGGTCTGTGCCGACAGCTCAGAGCCTGGAGCCTGCTTCGGATTCTGTGTCTCCCTCTCTCTCTGACCCTTTCTGGCTCACACCCTGTCTCTCTAAAAATAAATAAATGTTAAATTTTTTTAAAGTTTAAAAATAATTAAAAAATAAAAATTCTACTTGAAAGCTTGTACTAATAAATTAAAAAGATACATGGAAGATGGAAAAATGTCGCATTTATTTTCCAAATACAAGGAGAAAAGTATGCATTTGAATTTATTTTGCAATCTACATGAACAACAAGAACGCCTGTTCCATTCCCACCTGTCTCAGCCCAACTCCCAACCAACGGGGGCGGCCACAGGAGGGGAGAGATTGCTGGCCGTCGGTTTGCAGAATCTGGAACCTGGCGCATGAGCATCTGGACTAGCTACCCCAGGCTCTGAAGGGCTTCTTGCCCCTGCTCGCCCAACAGCTCTGGTCTTGCCACAACTTCCACTAATGCTTAACATAGTTTGAGGTAAAGTCCAGTGCATGGAAGAAAGATTGTCTTCAGTTTCAAATGAAAAACAGATCATATTTAAATGTTATACATTATCAAAGATGATACTTTTTCTTTTTTTTTTTTTTAAAATAAACCACCCAAATGAGTTTATTAGTTTGGAAGATAATTCGTAAATAAGCCTGACAAGGAGAAGTCAAACCACCATCCGATTTTTGCCAGAATGATGAGAATCTACAAAAGGTTAACTTAAATCTTCAGGAAGTGGGACCACATGAGTTCTACCAAAAGTGGCTCTTGGGCTCGTTAGCTGTGATCGGAGGTGCCCTCAGGAGCCTGGGGCAGCTGCAGAGTCTTGCTTAGCTGCAGACTATTTCCACTCATGCTCACCAGATGGCTACTGATGACGTTCAGTTCTCTTATCACCGTGCTCAGGTCTTCATGTAGTTTGACCACGGCACTTTTCACCTCCCCTAGCAGAACTTTAATGGAATTGTTTGCTCCAGCCTCCCCAGGCAGGCCGGCAGGTGTCTGAAAACTTGGACAGGACACAGAGGTGACGTGGTCTACATTGGGGGTGGAGAACTCTGCCCAGTTACTGGCAGAAGCAGGACTTGTCCGCTTTTTAGCAGACTCAGAGTTATCTGGCAGACTTTCTAGTAGATGGAGGTTGTCATTCTCCTCTTCATCTGAAGACACTCGGCCCCTAGGGCCAAAGGGGTGGTGAGCCCTGGCTGTCTTATCTTCATCTTTAAAGGAGGCAGAAGAAGACCGTTGATGGGCCAGCGTCCAGAAGGAAGGTCCCGCCAAAATCAGGGGTAGGAGTTGAACAGACTTCTCCGGAGAGGCTGAATCAGGAGACGGCATGGATAAAGTAGAAAAGGAGGATGTTCCTTCAGAGGCGGTTGAAACTGAAAGGGAGAGAGAGATTATATAACATACAAATGAGAGTGATAGCTAAAATGATTTTACAGTGTAAAATCCCCATCTGCAAGGTCTCAACATAAATATACTACTGACAATTCATATGCTAAATAGTCATAAGAGGCCTAGATAAACCCGAAGCAGGAAGTAGAGAACATCTAAAGATGTAGTATACACCAACAAGGCCATGGAAGTGAAACAAACATGGAAGTATCAATATTCACCTTGACCGCAAATTGTGCCCGACATATTTTTACACCACACTTACCAGAGAGAGCAAAAAAGTAAACTATTACACCCTATTCTACCAACTGGTGCCATTTTAAGTTGGCATTTAAAGTAGAAAGTCTGAGAAAGCTGTAACTTAGATTCCTTCATCTTTTTTTTTTTTACCCCTACAGAGAATATTATGGCAAAATGAACAACCAACTACAAGTACCTAAAAGCTGTCAAACAAATCTTTCTCTCTAACTGTTCAAATACCATTAAGACTGAACTCCAGCCACCTGAGATCTGGAACACTCGGGCGCACGTACGGAATTTGGTTTTTCCACCGAGAAATAGTAAGTAAAATCAAAAGCATTCTAGGGGCGCCTGGGTGGCTCAGTCGGTTAAGCCTCCGACTTCAGCTCAGGTCAGATCTCACGTTCGTGGGTTCGAGCCCCGCATCAGGCTCTGTGCTGACAGCTAGCTCAGAGCCTGGAGCCTGCTTCTGGTTCTGTGTCTCCTCCTCTCTCTGCCCCTCCCCCTCTCATGCTCTGTCTCTCTCTGTATAAAAAAATACATAAAAAATTATTTTAAAAAAAAGCATTCTAAACCGATTTTCTGTAAAATTAAATATTTGATAACATTTTAATTCCCTTTCAGGCAAAATCATACTCAGTCGCTTCTTGTGCACTTCATCCTAACTCGTTATTTCCCAAACTGTGTGCAAAGGAACACTGTGTTCCTTGAGATGTAAAAAGATGTTTTGCAAAAACTGGCTTTTAAAGTCAAGTAAGACCGGGCAATTGCATATTGTGCCTCCTGTTAGGAGGCTAACAATGAACATTCGCACAGTTAAAGTTCTGAGAAGTCTGACAGTAATTTATTCAAGTGTTTCCAAACTTTCTTGGACACAGAACTTTCTCTTGTCTTCTTGGAATATCTATTTACATTCATGTGTGTATTAGGAGGTAAGAATCGGCAGAATTTGGTTTCAAAAGTCTTGCAGCTAACTCTAGACTTGCTACTTTAACATAAAAAAAAAAAGAGCTGAAGTCATAGAAAGGGAAATTAGCAGACCCCCTAGCACACATGACTTCTTATCTTTCTATATGATTTTATTTGCTTTACAGATGCACGTCCCTTTAAACTACACTGAACCTCTCCTGTGAAAAACAGGCTAGGGCAGGCGGCTTCTGTTTTCTGCTTCAAAGCTCTCTGAGGCCTATCTCCATCCAGGTTTTAGGAAAAATTCCAATCACAAGACATTTTGGGGGTGACATGAGTATTCTCAGCCGATGCAGCAGCAGGACATGAAAAGGAAAGTAGGAACTTTATCGGCACGTGGTCAAGACAAGCCAAGAGCACAGAAGGTCTGTCTTATCCAGGTCAGCGTTTTCCTGGGGTTCTGTCCCGGGATTGGAAAGAGGGCCTGGTGGGGACGGGCATGCTCATGAGGAGAGCCTCGGCACGTGTGCGTCCTGAGTCACACCGCTGCTTCGCTCTGGGTGTGCTCTGTTTGGGTCACAGCTGACCCCTGACGTGTCCGTGCACCGTCCCCCCATGTTGACCCTCCTGTCTCTATGTCCCAAGTCCTTCTCTTTCTTGGTTCACCCTCACTTGGGGATAGCACATTCTCCAGCAGGTCACCGAAAAAGGATAACACACTTACGTTAGTCACATGGACACAGTGTGATTGCCTGGTTTAATCTTATGCCAGCGGTTCTCAAAGTGGGTGCCTGGGTGGCTTAGTTGGTTGAACGCCTGACTTCGGCTCAGGTCATGATCTCACGATATGCGAGTTCAAGCCCCATGTTGGGCCTGCGGCTGTCAGCGCAGAGCCCGCTTTGGATCCTCTGTCTGTCCCCCTCTCTCTTTGTCCCTCCCCCCTCTCAAAAATAAATAAAACCTTAACAACAAAAAGAACAAAGTGTGCCCCTGAACAAGCAGCAGCAGCACCGGAGAATTTGCTGGAAATAAAGTTCTTGGGCCCCATTCCTCTAAATCAGAAACTGGGACTGTGACAGGAGATGGAGTTTTTGTTGTTGTTGTTGTTTTATTTATTTTTGAGAGACTGTGCAAACAGGGGAGGGGCAGAGAGAGAGAGAGGGAGACACAGAATCCGAAGCAGGCTCCAGGCTCCGAGCTAGCTGTCAGCACAGAGCCCGACACGGGGCTGGAACCCACAAACCATGCATGACCTGAGCCCAAGCCGGATGCTTAACCGACTGAGCCGCCCAGGCGCCCCAGGAGATGGAGTTTTAACAAGCCTCCAAGTGTCTCTGACGCGGGCTCAAGTCTGAGAATCGCTGTTTTCTGCTGTGTGTCCACCTCTTTGCTGTGTAGCTACAGCTGCTGACTGAGTAGCTTATTGTTGTTTACAGTTTCGTAGCCTTAATTCATAGGCTTTTGCTCAAAAAACGCCACTTCGTCTCTAATTGCTGTGCACCGATTTTCTTCTGTTTCCAAACCACAGCCGCGCCATCCACTTCGACGCTGCGCCTCAGGGTGCCTCTCCTGCCGTGTCCTCACCCGGCTCCCGGGCCCCGCAGAAGGTTCTGGACTGGCCTGTTAGCAGCCATCCTCTTCATACAGCGTATCCACCAGAGCCGAATCAGCCACAGTGAATGGCTGAATTTAAAAATCTCCGCGGGTGATATATGCACGCCAATTAATGCTGCACCGGCTTAAAAATAGCACTGATAAAACCATTCCAAACGCGGATGTGGTATCTCTGACTTTTTATGCTCATGAAAACATCCGGCCAGTTAATTATTATATTGCAACTTGAAATTTAAAAAGCCTCTAGAAGAACTGCACGGCAAAAATATAACGACAAATACATTTCCAGAAATATTTTTAAACTCTCTTCGGCTGTAGTTGTCAATGCAAATTTTCTGTTAGCAGCTAAACATTTCAAAGTGTTCACTATAAAACAGAAACGTTTTATTCTTCTCTTTCAGTTTTCCTATCTGATATATCCTGACGGTCAAGTTAACTGTACACATGAGTTAAAACACTCTGATTTTAGGGGTCCCTTGGTGGCTCAGTCGGTTAAGTGTCCGACTTTAGCTCAGGTCATGATCTCACAGTTCGTGGGTTTGAGCCCTGCGTCGGGCTCTGTGCTGACAGCTAGCTCAGAGTCTGGAGCCTGCTTCCGATGCTGTGTCTCCCTCTCTCTCTGCCCCTCCCCCACTTGTGCTCTGTCTCCGTGCTTCCCAAATAAATAAATATAAAAAAAATTTTTTTAATTCTGATTTTGTTCTGTGTTGTAGAAAGTAACATTTTATACAAGTGTCCGTAGCAATATTATTCATACTAGCTAAAAAGATACAACAACTCAAATATCCATCAGCTGATGAATAGATAAATAAAATGTGTTTAAACAGCAGAGTATTACTCAGCCATAAGAAGAGAGAAGTACTGATTCATGTGACGACATGGATGAGCCTTGGAAACACTGTGCTAAGTCAAAGAAGCCATGTGTATGATTCTGGACATAAAATGTCCAGAGTAGTCAAATCCACAGAGATAGAAAGCAGATTACTGCTTACTGGGAAGCGTGGAGGGGGAGGGAGGGATGGGGAGTGGTTGCTAATGGAGACGGGACTCTTTGGGGTAATGGAAATGTTCTGGAATTAGTGGTGGTGATTGCACATTTCTGAGAATATATGAAAAGTACCGAATTGTACACTTTAATAGGGTGCATTTTCTGGTGCGTGAATTAGATCTCATTCTTAAAAAAAATTTTTTTAATGTTTATTTATTTTTGAAAGAGACAGAGAGAGAGAGCATGAACAGGGGAGAGGCAGAGGGAGAATCCCAAGCAGGTCCTGAGCTGTCAGCACAGAGCTCAACATGGGGCCCAAACCCATGAACCATGAGATCGTGACCTGAGTCGGAGTTGGACACTTAACAAACTGAGTCACCCAGGCGCCCCGATCTCATGCTTTTAAAAGGACAATATTTGAAAATTTATTGTTATGGGGCGCCTGGGTGTCTCAGTCGGTTAAGTATCTGACATTGGCTCAGGTCATGCATGATCTCATGGTTTGTGGGTTCAAGCCCCACATTGGGCTCTTTGCTGACAGCTCGGAGCCTGGAGCCTGCTTCAGATTCTGTGTCTCTTTCTCTCTCTGCCCCTCCCCTGTTCATGCTCTGTCTCTCTCTGTCTCTCAAAAATAAATAAATGTAAAAAAATGTAGAAAATTTATTGTCATGATTATAAATGGGCTGCATGAAAAGAAGCAGACTTAGGAATAACATAGGATTCGAGAGAAATGCTAATGAGTCTGCCTCTAATCACTTACGCTAAACTCTTATTGGGACGATTGGATGATTGGATTAATGCTGAGTGTTCTCACTTACCTACGAAGTATACATTTGGTTCGCTGAATGTAAAAAATCAAATCAGTGTGTCTCTCTGCAGCAAGGCAGGAGGGAGCTGTGCAGCTGGAGGCGTTGCTGGGGCCGTGGGCAGGGGGGGGGGGGCGGCAGCGCGGCCGGGTGCTGCCCTGACTTCCCCGACCATATGCTTAGCCCCTCTCCCACCCTCCACTCTGCATGCTCCTTCTGAACCAGCCTCCAGAGCTGGGTTCTACCATTTTCCCTGTTTCTTTCCGGGACAGCATTAGTCTGGCTCTGAAGCCTTTTATGGACAAAAAGGTAACTGGCAGGGTTAATGAGTCGTGTGTGTGTGTGTGTGTGTGTGTGTGTGTGTGTGTGTGTTTGTGTGTGTGTGTGTGTGTGTGTGTGTGTGTAATCCCTGGTTTCTGTCCTTAGCAAAGATGAGCCCCACAGAACCACCACTACTGAAATCCACGGCACAAAAATGGAATCAATGAGATCTAAACCCAGGATGGAGCCAGTAGGAAGGCTCGCCCCTCGCCCGGCATGAGCGTGTATAGATTGTTTTCCTTCCCCCAAAATGAGAAAACGAGGTCCAGGGCGGTCGAACACACTTCCCCAAACTGTGGCTTATGAATGTAATGATCCGGCTGCTGTGGATGCTCGAGGTCCCTTTTCCTTTTTGGTGTGCGTGACATGATCTAATGACCTGAAGGAATAGTTTGACCTAAAGATAAGGAACTTAAAATTTAAACGGAGCAGGAGAACGAATGGGCTGTTCTGGGAACAGAGTTATTCAGTATCAAAAGGTCAGAGGAGGTTGCTGCAAATCCATCATTTGGTGAAAATATCAGAACGCAAATATTACCCTGTATTAGGCGGCTGCCTTGGACAGCCATCCTGATCGCTGAGATCTGCTACACTGAGTGCGCAAGTATCTTTAAGTTTGCCAAGCTCATCATCTCCAAAGAGTTTTGTAACACCAGGCCTGGACCCTCTGTATAAAAAAATACTTCCTGAAACAATAAAATAGAATTAAAAATAGGACAAAGACAATGTCTTTCCTATCTTCCTTCCCCCAGAGTCCATGGAGCCTAGCCATCGATCCTGCCTCTTCATTTCCTGGGTTCCTCAACCACAAGTCACCTGCAGCCATTCCTCTGGGCGCTGCCTAGAATGTGTCATCACTCAGAGCTGTGCTACTCCGACACCTTGCTTTCCAAGATCACTGTCCTCCTTGATTCCTTCCAGCATTCTCGTTTCTTTTAATGCATCTACACTTTGGCCTCATTGAGACAACAGGTCCAATGATCTTTTTACCTTCTCTGGCTCCATCAACGCCTACCTGACGCTGCCTCCCTTCTTGCCCAGTCTAGCCTCCCATCATCCATCACTTGAACCGCTTTCTTGCTCCACTCCTCTCCCCCCACTGCCATGTTTCTGCTTTATCTGCTGCTGATTCCTAATCCAGGAGTCAGGCAGACCCTTGCTGTCGAGGACCAGACTGTAAATATTTTAGGCTTTATGGGACACACAGTCTCTATGACAACTTCTCAGTTCTGCTTGTTGTAGCACAAAAGCAACCAAAGACTGCACGTGAGCCAGTTAGTATGGCTGTGTTCCAATAAAATTTTATTGACAAAAAACAGAGGGTGATCACATTTGACTCCAAAGCTATGGTTTGCAAATTCCTGTCCTAATCTGATTTCAATTCACATATGCTTTCATTTCTACCCTACTGGCGATTCTAAATCTGACCAGTCCTTTCACGTCCCTTATACCACCCCCCTCAGCCTGGGCAGGTGACCTCAGAAAATAAGACACGGAAGCCATGACATACGATGGGCAGCACACGAAGGCTCAGTACATCTTAATCCTTAAAAACCACCACACCCGTCCCTCACATCTGACACATCCTTTCCCCTCCTTCCTTACAGATGCTTGGGATATCTGGATTCTAGCCCACCCACTTGCCCCCCACCATGCCCCATCTCAGGCTAGCCCCTCTCTGCCTCACCTGTTCTCGTCTCCCATCCCCCACCTGCTTTCCTTCCCGGCCCCTGCCGAGCTCCTGCCCCAGGTCCACCCCCTCCACATCAATCATACAGTTGGAAGGGAGATCTGAAATAATCAAGGGGGTCAGGAAATCCTGTTTGAGCTGAGCCCTGATGGAGGAGGGCACTGGGGAAGAGGCGGGTCAGAAGTGCTCTGGTCCAAAGGAACAACAGGAAAAAGCTGGCAAGTGGTTTATAGAAAGATCACCAGGCTGCAGGGAGAGGCAGAAGCGACACCACGCGGGGCAGGGCAGTGGAAGGCTAGTGACCTTCAGGAACAGGGCCACAGTCCGAGGGGTCCGTGGTCTCGGTGCTGACAGCTCAGAGCCTGGAGCCTGATTCAGATTCTGGGTCTCCCTTGCTCTCTGCCCCTCCCCCCGAGTGCTCCATCTCTCTCTCTCTCTCTCTCTCTCTCTCTCTCTCTCTCTCTCTCAAAAGTAAACATAAAAAAAAAACCATGGACACTGGACTAAAAATAGCACACGTTTCTATGGCACTGGCCGGCACCAAATCCTACCCTGAGCACGTCACGTTTGCGAATTCGTGGTCCGGCAGCTCCGTTCTGTAGATGGACATGCCGCCACGCAGAAGCCATATAACCAGCGTCTGGGCTGCGATCGTGAACCCAGGCAGTGTGATTCCAGAAAGCTGAGCCACTAACAACCACGCAGTCCAGCCAGTCTTGTGCTTTCTTGTAATATATGTTACATCTACGTGTTTTAAAACCCAAAATATGGTATCAAAAGTTTGCTTTAAACAGCCACATGCATTTTATTTTATTTTTTTAATTAAAAAAATTTTAAACATTTATTTATTTTAGAGAGACAGAGAGTGACAGATCACGAGCATGGAAGGGGCAGAGAAAGAGAGACACAAAGAATTGGAAGCAGGCTCCAGGCTCTGAGCTGTCAGCACAGAGCCTGATGTGGGGCTTGAACCCACGAACTGTGAGATCATGACCTGAGCTGAAGTTGAACACTCAACCGACTGGGCCACAAAGGCACCCAGTCACATGCATTTTATTAAAAAAAATTTTTTTTAATGTTTTATTTTGTTTTGGATACAGACAGAGACAGAGCATGAGAGGGGGAGGGGCAGAGAGAGGAGGAGACACAGAACCGGAAGCAGGTTCCAGGCTCTGAGCTAGCTGTCGGCACAGAGCCCGACTCAGGGCTCGAACCCACAAACGTGAGATCTGACCTGAGCCGGAGTCGGAGGCTTAACCGACTGAGCCACCCAGGCGCCCCCACATGCATTTTAAAAGGGAGGATAAAAATAAAATATATATAGCATTTTATATTTACCCAGATATTTTAGGATTTCCCACATAACGTCCCAGTTCCACTGCAGGGACTGAAGCTCTCTTTTGATACTTGTGGCCATGTGACTGAACAGTGCCCCTCAGGGCCTTCATTTTGGCTACTGTATTTTTTAGCTCTGGAACTTTTGTTTCATTCATTCATTCATTCTTTTTTTTAAGAAAATTTTAATGTTTATTATTTATTTTTGAGAGAGAGAGAGAGAGAGAGAGAGAGCGCGCGCACAAAGGGGGGAGGGGCAAAGAGAGAGAGGGAGACACAGAATCCGAAGCAGGCTCCAGGCTCTGAGCTGTCAGCACAGAGCCTGACGTGGGGCTCGAACCCATAAACTGTGAGAGCAGGACCTGAATCGAAGTCGGATGCTTACCCGACTGAGCCACCCAGGTGCCCCTCATTCCATTCTTTCTTTATAGAGCCTTATATTCTGATGAAATTCTCCACCCTTCCTTCTGTGCTCTTGATCATTTTAATCATAGTTATTTTAAAGCACCAATCTTATAACGCCAGTATCTAGCTTATCTGTGGTTCTGTTTCTGTTGTCTGTTTTTCTCCTGCATTTTAAAAGCCAAAAACGTTGCATGAGAAATTACAGGGCCTCTTAAGCAAGGCTTTCATTGTCTTCTAGAAGACAGATGGAATACCACGCAATCACTGTGCTCTGCTTGGATCTGGGTTTCAGCATTTGTGAGGGCTGTTCTAGCTCGGCTTTGTCCTCACCCCTAGATGGTAGGGGCGATGCTTGCGGTGTGGCCTGTCACAGGTCCTGGCTGAGAGCACACCGGAGTCGACAGAGCTGCTCCAGTCTGGCAGACTCTGAGCTCCAACTCCGTCTCCCAGCGCCGTGAGATGATGAGAACTTTCGACCCTGAGAAGCTGCCTCCTGTTTAGTTTCTTGGCATCACATCCAGAACGTGTGCAGCTCACCGGGGGCAGATGTTTCAGTAAGAAATCACACAGAGACTCTGGGCCCTTCTCTTCGGGGATGTCCTCTTCTCTGGCATATTGGCCCCTGGGTCCCTGCCACCAGGGAAGCCCCAAACTCCAATCCTACCTCTCAAGCTCAGGGAGGCTGTGGAGAGCCCAGGCCTCTGATTTTCCTTCAGTTTCCATCATCCTGCTCTGCTAATAAGCAAATGACCCAAGCTGGGAAAACTGAGGTGAATGTGGGGCCAACTCCAAGCAATCTAGTTTCCTGCTTTGTTCACATCACTTCTGACACCAGATGTGGGTTCTGCACACCAAGTGTCGGGGGCTGCCAAGTTTTCTGTCTGCCTCAGGCAAGGATTATCACTCTCCGGAGAGTGAACCAGTAAACAAGATTTGCATCTGGAGGCTGGAGATTGCCATTTCCTGGTCAAAATAACTTTGGCGTCTGTCATGCTGGGCCAGACGTGGAGTGGCCAAGGTGCACAAAAGATCAAAACCGTATTTTGGATTATTCAGCGCTAACTCCCCCCCTTCCCAGCATTGCTGAGGCAAATCTGGCCGTTTCTTTTGATATTCATTTGACTCTGTTTACCTGGTAACTGACCTAGGTCAGCTGCTTTGTTTTCCCGCCTTGAAACCTTTATAAGAGACAGTTTTCAGAATAAAGCTCTCTTTTTTGCCTGATTGGAAACCGTGTGTGCTGTCTTCCCTCTCTGCATCTCTCCCTCCTGCCCTGTTTTTCTCTCCCTCCCTCAGGAAAAGAACCCGCGACGATTCTCCGCCCAGCCGGTCGGGGCGGACGAAACAGGTACCACCGAACGCCGGACGCCGGGGACGAGCGCACTGGACCCGGCCTCCGGGTTCCGACAACCAAGCATTTCTCTGATTCTCCGTGGACACTAACTGAGTGTCCTATAATTTAACTCAATTCTGGCACTCGCCAGAGTTAGTGCAAATGCCAGAGATTAAGGGCTCAATCCCTCAAGACTGCACTCCGCTTCAGATGGCCCTCACAAGTCTAGGCCTCATGTATTTCTGACCTGCCAGAAATAAATTGATGGATCCGAGGACCCCCTCCTTGGGCCTAGCAATTCACTACAATGGCTCATGGAACTCAGGAAAATGCCTTGCTTCCTATTACTGGTGTGTTTTGAAGAATACAACTCAGGAACAGTTGGATGGAAAAGACGCACAGGAGAAAGTACTGGAAGGGGCCAGAGCTTCCATGCCTTTTCTGGGTGCACCAACCTTCCAGAAACTTCATGTGTTTACCACCCTGGAGGCGCTCTACACCCCACTGTCTAAGACTTTTTGGAGGCTCCGTTACAGAGACATGATTGACCAAATCTTTGGCCACTGGTGATGAACTCACCTTCCCTAGAGGTCAGTGGGTGGGGCTGAAAGTTCCAGCGCTCCAGTCACCTGATTGGCTACTCTGGCAACGAGCCTCCATCCTCCAAGAGTCACCTCAACATAAACCCAAGTATGGAAGGAAGGGGTTTATTACAAATAACAAAAAGACTTTTCTCACTCCTGTCACTCAAGAGATTCCAAGGGTTTTAGGGAGCTCTGTGCCAGGAATCAGGGATGAAGACCAAATAGGTACTTCATATTATTTCACAATGTCACAGTCCCCTTCCTAGGATCTTGACCCGTCCTGTGTCTTCTACCTTGTTTGTTTTACAGGACTTCAAACTAGCTTTTATTTTTTTTATTATTAAAAAAAATTTTTTAATATAGTTTATTTATTTTTGAGACAGAGAGAGAGACAGAGAGAGACAGAGCATGCGTGGGGGAGGGGCAGAGAGGGAGGGAGACACAAAATCTGAAGCAGGCTCCAGGCTCTGAGCTGTCAGCACAGAACCCGATGCGGGGCTTGAACCCACGAACCGTGAGATCATGACCTGAGCTGAAGTCAGATGCTTAACCGACTGAGCCACCCAGGCGCCCCCAAACCAGCTTTTCATAGCTTTCCTGTATTTTCGGCGGGAGGGTTAGAACAATCCTATCTACTTCACTATAAACAGAAGCAAAAGTCCTCCTTGCTCACCGGCTTCAGCGGGCCTTCCAGCTATTTCTTCTAATTAAGTGTACTTGACACACAAGCAGTGGCCAAAAACTGTTTTCAATGATCTTTTCGTGATATTTGTGAAAGAAATGAACTCAAACTGACAACATCGCAGCAGACAGTCATGCACACAACCCACCGCAGTCCTTGTGACCAGCACTCCCTGGTTCCCACATCGGCCGTCTCAGCAGACCAGTTACTTTGGTGACAAAACTAAGAGTCAGTTTATTTTTAGGCCATTCGCTCCCCTAAAATTCTGGAAAGTGCGGCAAGGAGAATCTGCTATCATCACTGACCTTGCTAACACCAAAGTCAATTTCTTTAGCCCCAACATGTTGGCTTCCATTGTTTGTCCTTTTGAGCTGAGGTTGAAGCAGTGTAGAATATTTATACTATAAGTTTTATGTTTATCTGAGTTAGGAAGCATTATTATACATAAAAACCAATAAAACGACTCAGTCTTTGAAAAGTGCACAAGCAAACACCTTGTTCTTTTACCAATTAACTTTAAAGAAGAAAGCATAATTATACGATGTAGGATTTGGTAACTGACAGCTAACAGCCTACTGGCTTTACCCTTTACCATTGAGACTCAACAATACTGCAACCCTTTTAGTGTTTATAAGACAGAATAAGGAAGAGATTCTCCACCATTTAAAAAAAGGCCACGCACCCACACACGCATATATTGTGTGTCTACACACCAATATACATAATAACTCATTTGTTTTTATACAGTCTCTTCATAGGTAACCTAAGTGCCTAACAGGAAGCTCTTATTTAATGTGACTTCTTTCTAATTTACTCAGAATCAGAACGGCTCAGAACTTGTGCTTCAATAAGGACTTGTGCCCCACAACGATGAACTACTTTTCAGCTCTTTAATAAAGGGGTGCCTTCCCAATTGTCCCTCTCTCTGGCTTGTATGTTTTAATACCACTGGATGGAGAGTGAAAGAAGGGCACCAAACACAGAGACAGAAAGCACAGAAAGGAGTAACAGAAGAACACGTCAGAAGAGCTGTGTGTGTGTGTGTGTGTGTGTGTGTGTGTGTGTGTGTGTGCATGCGCCCCCACGCAGACTCACCCCACGGGGTCACAGTCTTGAGGTTTTCCTCATCCATCTGAGCAATGCTGGGCTGTGTTGGCCTCTGATGGTCCTTAGTGTTTACCATCTCCTTCACTGGGTCGAATGTTCTGAATGAAGGAGAGACATAGAGCGTATCTATAGAGGTCGGGTTATAGAACGTAGAATCTAACTTGGACATCCTTAAGTTAGGGCTGATAAATTCTTCTGCATTCAATGACCAAAACGATGGTAAAGTTGCCAGTGTTCCAAAACTTTCTGCAGCGGACTGCTTCTCCATAGGCATTTGCAAAGGATCTTCAATTACGGTATTTGTGACGGTACTGTCTGATTTCTTGTCCGAACTCACATTTGTCTGCAGAGATGGGCTTTTTTCTGAGGGAATAGGCATAGCATCTGTAAAATAACATATAATAACTGTGATCAAAAAATACAACTGAAAAGACTCTGTTTCAAATCCACTGCAATTTTATGTATTTTTAATTTTAATTTTTTTAAAAGTAAACTGTATACCACATGTGGGGCTTGAACTCATGACCCTGAGATCAAGAGCTGTGGAGCCAGCCAGGCACCCCAAAATCCATTGCAATTCTAATAATGGATTTTTTTTAATTTGAGAGAGTGAGAGTCAAAGCTGGAGAAAGATGTGGAGGGGGAGGGGGAGAGAGAGAGAGAGAGAGAGAGAGAGAGAGAGAATCTTAAGCAGGCTCCACGTTTGTCTGACATGGGGCTCGATCTCTATCCCTGGAATCATGACTTGAGCTGAAATCAAGAGTTGGATGCTCAACCAACTGAGCCACCCAGGCACTACCAAATCAGATTTTTTTAATGCCATAACAGGATTCTCTATTTAGTTGCTTCTACTTTCCTACTATATTTCTCTGCTGCCTATATAAAGTATATCCCAGCTATTACTGATGCATTAGTCATTTGGTGGCTGCTTCTTTCTCTCTCTCCTCCCTGAAGCACAAGAAAAGGAAAGCTTCAAATAACTTGTCTTTAAATATTTTTCTCTTCACCCACTTATCTGTCTCTGAAACCACTATATTTTTAGAACCTTCAAACATTCATCTTTTACAAGATAAACTAGAGGAAATATGCCAAATCATACTGGTCTATTCCAATAGAGCCCCCAGCTACCAAAAAAAAAAAAAGTTGTTTTCCCCTGTAATAATAAAAAAAATGTCTTACTGTCCTGGTGTCTATACAAAGCCCATGAAGGAAAACCCTACTTTAGGTAGCAGCCTAATTTTAATAAATCCTTTGTTTCTGTGGGAGAAGATAGGCAATCTTTCACAGCCGTTGTGATGATTACCAAAATGTAAGTTCCGTCAGGTGAGAATCTTTATCCGTTTCACTTATTAATATCACCACAGTAAGTAGAATATAACTCAGTATCTGGAATATGACGGACAAACAGTATTTATTACAAACAGAAGGAATTGAAAGGCTCTGATATTTAAGGCAGGTCCGATACAGGAAGATCTACTGAATCTGTGAGCCTGGTCCAGATTTCCAGATGCAGACTGCTACCAACGCTCCGTGCTAGGACCTGCTCTTAAGTAGTTCTCCCTGCAGTTGGATACGGAAAGAAAGAAAAGGATTTTGAGAGATAGACCTGATGCATGAGATGAGCATGGGCGAAAGGAAGATGATACCATTTGAAGCTCCCGGACGAGAAGACGATACAGGGGTTGTGTATTTCACTATCAGACGCAGGCCACAACATACCTCACAACGCACATTTATACGCCGGCATCATCAGGCTCTGAGTCATTAAAGAAAAACAAATTTTCTTGGACTCTAAAAACGCCCCTTTCCATTCTCATCCACAGTTGGAGCCCAGCCTGGGCAACAAGGCTGCTGGGACACCACGGCACTAGACCATTCAGGAAACATACCTCAATGGGGAATTCCGTTTCTTTCTGACCCTCTCATCTCCAAGCCTTTTCATCTTTTCAAACTAATTCAAGCATCATGTTCTCTTGCCCTGAACCTTTTCTTCCTGTCCTTGCCTCTCCTGCGGCCGTTTCTCACCAGGCCTGTTCGGAGCCCAGCAAGGCATCCTTCCACTCACCTCATTTCTAACCAGCATGGCCCCTCCCTGAAGGCAGGTCCCCGAAGAGACCGTATTAGGAGTTATCTTTGTGCCCCAGCACTTAAGAGTGCGACCCATAGGATGTGTTCAGTAAATGCTTGTTAAGGAAAAGGACAGATCGAAGCACAAGGATAAAGAAAAAGTAATGCCTTTATTTAAAAAAAATCAAATAGAGTAAATCGGTAGATGAAAATAACTTCTAAAATATTCCTAATTTGCATATGATTGAGCTATATCTAGTTGGTGAAGGTTTCTGTTAAAAACATTAATATATTTCTGATGGAATGCTAGATTCACGGTGTTGCCAAGTACACGTATGCATCATCATGTTTATATACACGCATTCCTTAAGAGTGAATTTTTGTCAAATATTTTTCCGTTGGCTTCCATTTGACATCTGAGAAAAATGGTGGGGGAAGCATTTTTGTATAGTATCAGAATCATCTTAAAACTTAGCAGTACGTAAAGTAAGATAATTCAGAATGACAATGAATGGGGAGCCTGGGTGGCTCAGTTGGTTAAGCATCCGACTTTGGCTCAGGCCAGGATCTTATGGCTCATGGGTTGGAGCTCTGTGTCAGGCTCTGTGCTGACAGCTCGGAGCCTGGGGACTGCTTCAGATTCTGTGTCTTCCTCTCTCTCTGACCCTCCCCTGCTCATGCTGTCTCTCTCTGTCTCTCAAAAATAAATAAAAAACATAAAAAATTAAAAAATTATCTAATATAATGTTATATGTGGATTTTGTGTATAATAATGTACACTGTGTGTGACAGCTAAAAATAAGAATAATCAAGAAACACTTGTTGAACATCTACTATTTGCACTGGACTGTATTTAACTCTGCAGATGCATAAGTGGGAGTCATAGTTCTTACTGTCAATGAATGTTAAGATCAAGCGTGGATTTTATATAAGCAGATAGGTAGGTAGGTAGAGAGAGAGAGACAGAAGGAAGGAATATATATATATAGACAGGTAATTGCATATACATATATGTGTACACATACAGAAGTATATGGATGATTAACACATAGAAATAACATAATAATACAAGTGACCAGGTACATTTCACAATGTCTAAGAGGTTATAGTTTCTCAATAGCTGAGTGAACATCATAAAGAATAAATGTGTATAATACAGTAGATAATAATACAGTGCATTTGCATAACACAGTAAATACAGCGGATTGTATAATACAGTTTCAGATCGGGTGCCCCCAGAAGCAGACTCTGAGAAAAGGACTTGGATGCAGGGAGCTGATCGGGCGGCTGATCGCACGGGCACAGGCGAAGGAAGTGGGCATGGTAAGACCTAAGAGGGATAAAGTCAGTCGAGCGTACCACTGAACAGCAGTGGGCATGGGTTTACCATGATGGGCAAATGAGGCTCTTTCCTGCTGGGTGCTGCAGGGCTGTCCTTTCAGGAATGGGAGGTGGAACATGAATCAGAGACCCTTGCCTTCATGGGCTGAGGGTTGCGCTCACTAGTGCTACATCGGGGAAACTTCTAGGCTGTCCGGCATGTAGGCTGAACAGGTGTCTGGGTTCCAGAGGAAACTCTGGTAGAGGAGGAGAGAGACACAGACACCCGCGGTGTATATGGGGACCGGTCACTGGGACTGTGGTCGAACGCAGAGGCAGGCCAAGAGAATCCGGGGTGCGGCATGAACAGCATCTGCTACGAGATAAATTCCTGTCTCCACTTTCCTCCCCCCACAACCACTGGAATAACGGAAGTGGAACAAAGAGGTACAAACCTAGAAGCGCGAAGAGAACAGGAGAGAAAGGAAAACAGAAGATGGGAGATGTCAACATTGTTAGAAAACGAACCGCTGATGGAGAGAGGAAGCGAACCCCAAATACCGGTAGAGGGGAAGCCAATGTGAGGGAGATCGGTTCTTATCACAGAGCTCCAGAAAGTCTCAGGCGTGGGAGGAGGGACACCCCGGAAGGCTGGGGACCTTGTGGTTTTTCCAGAACTGTATGATCCTATTAGACTTTCTTTCAGTTTTTTGAATTTACCGTGTTTCCTATTTGCACCAAGGCTTCACCCATGCTGTTGTTTGTGCCTGAAACGTTCTTCCCCTTCTTTATACCCAACTGATTTCCAATTTCCAAGGTCACGTCCGTCAGGTAGACACGCATTTGTGCACCTGTGTTTTGCTCCCTCAGCCTAGACTATTCACCAGTCCTCCACTTCTCCACTGTCAGAAAGGGTTCCATTTGTCTCAGTTGAAATACTACCTCTTTAGTTAAATATCTTTATTCCCCAAGTTAAAACGAATCCCTCTCTTCTTTGCTTTGGCATAATACAACGTGAATATTCATATTTTTCACTTATTTCATTATTTTGAACATTAGTCACTCATTTGACAAATATTTATTAAGTACAAGGATGTGGCAGGCACTGTTCTAAGCTCTGTAACAGTGGTAAAAAAATCTGTTGTTTATGACTCATTATAATTTGTTTACAGGTCTGTCACCTCCAGGAGACTGCAGACTCCTTCAGGTCAAACATCTCATTTAACTTGCTCAACCCACAGGGGACCAGCAGAATAGTGACAGTCATTCGATAAATGTTTGTTCAGCAAATCATTATATGGATGGTCTAGTCATTAGAATAAGTTCAATTGTCAAGAAAAAAGTCTTGGAGGACATACTAATTCAACATACACGAGAACCGGAGACTCCCAGGATCGGGAAGGGTAGAACCTCAGATTCTTGAATTCTAAATCCACGCTCTTTTTACTACAGGAGTAGAAGAAACAAAGTGTGAGGGGCAGCTGGGTGACTCAGTCAGTTAAGCATCTGACTCTTGATTTCAGCTCAGGTCATGATCTCACGGTTCGTGAGTTCGAGCCCCGCCTAGGGCTCTGTGCTGACAGCGAAGAGTCTGCTTCGAATTCTGTCTCCTGCTCTCTCTGCCCCTCCCCTGGTTGCTCTCTTACTTTCTCTCAAAATAAATAAAACTAAAAAAAAAGAAAGAATGAAAGAAAGAAATACAAAGTGTGGGAGAACCCGCTGTACCAAGTAGCTCTTTACTGACGGTTCTTCTGACGGTTCATAAGTGTGAAGTGACGGCAGTTTACCTTGGGGTCACTCCTTTGGTCCTGGGTGTCACTTTTAGAGACGCGCGGCCATGTGGAGGAGAGACTGGGTTATGAAGTACACAACTGGCCATTATCTTTGCCTGTTTGTCTTTTCCCAGGAAGGGCTTTGGGGTAGAGGTTTTCTCGGATCCATATAGAGGATGCACGAAATTTACAGAAAAAGTTCCGAAGTCCTTGGGAACCCCTGGCCATTGGCTGGAGAACAGCAGTAAATATTAACTCTATATGGTTGATTACAAGGCACATAAATGTATACTCTGCAAACACCAAAGCAATTGTTTCACGAGGGCCTCCCAACTTTCTCAGGGAGAGAATTTCTCTGAATTCCCCTAAAAAGCAGAGAGGACTACAGAGGGAATTAATTTGGTTGGCTTGCTTTATCAGCTTTCTCATTTTCTTTCAATTTAAACCTGAATGTCAAAGAGCTTTGTTCTCAAGTATCTATCTGGCAGACTCCTGGATGAGAAGCTCAGTATTAAATTAGGAGACTGTACCCAGTTTTCTTTATTGCACAGTGCTTTATACCTGCCAATATACGTGATTTGTGCCAAATAGGACCTTGAAGCATCGGTCATTGTGAGGCTGTTTGATTACTCTTGATAGTTATCTTTAGGAAGAAGCGTATTCCCTGCGTAAGACATCAGACTGCAAATTTAAATAGAGTATCACTAAAATGCCTACAGGAAGGAAAAGAAAAAAAAAAAGGACTATGACACCTCTCCGTGCTCTGAGCCTAAGGACAAGAGAGAAGAGCTGTGTTGTTGAAGGTGCCGCAAATGTTTTTGCTCGTTTGGAGACGACGATGAAATCATTTTTGAAAGGGAACATCGGATTTAATTCTGAGCTAAGAGACTTTGCCCACAGATAGGAACATTCTTACCGGTAACTCTGTTCCATTTTTCAGTAATTCCACTGTCTCGTTTCAGGTACTCTAATCACTGCATAATATTTTATATTCCATTCTATGGTGACTCTAATAATGGGTGTTAATTCCAGCACAGCTATTGCTGTGATCAGTTCGTCTGTTGGTCTAATACATAGTATCCAATTACAGCTACAAGGCGAGAGCTGGCAGGCCTAACAAAAGACGGGTGCCAAAATGGGGCTTTCTGTAGTTTAAGAATGTGTAACCGAAAGAGCTTCTACTTCTGCAATTATGTTAATCAAAGGAAAGAGGATCTGACAACAGTAAGTCCATTCTGCTAAGAGGCCACAGTTATAAATTATTAATATAGAGGGCGATTTGAATTGCTCATTGACGTATTGGTTTAAAGTAGACAAGCCACTAATTTAAAGTGGATATTGAATGTGAAACTTGAATAACAGGTTTGACACGAAAATCTTAATATAGTTTTCGTACAATATATGCACAGCCCCCCAAACAATCCGAGTCAATTAGAACAGCTACGTTCTCCCTCTGATCCGAGTTAGGTGCACGCGCCCACACAGTTGTAGGTTCTGAAAATTTCACTTCATCATCAATCACTGCGTTTAACTGCAAGATGTATTGTGTCCGAGTTTTAAAAAAAGAAAACATTTTGGAAAACATGGCTATGGAATACAGCAAGCATATTTACTACTTCTTTCAACATCAACTTGAGATAATGGTTTAATTTCTCATAAGAACACAGAGACGTGGTCATATTTAAAAGTGCTTTTCTGGGGTGCCTGGGTGGCTCAGTCGGTTAAGCCTCTGACTTCGGCTCAGGTCAGATCTCACGTTCGTGGGTTTGAGCCCCACATCAGGCTCTGTGCTGACGGCTAGCTCAGAGCCTGGAGCCTGCTTCCAGTTCTGTGTCTCCTTCTCTCTCTGCCCCTCCCCCTCTCATGCTCTGTCTCTCTCTGTATCAAAAATAAATAAAACATTAAAAAAATTAAAAAAAAAAGTGCTTTTCTTGGGGCGCCTGGGTGGCTCAGTTGGTTAAGCCTCCGACTTCGGCTCAGGTCAGATCTCACGTTCGTGGGTTCGAGCCCTGCATTAGGCTCTGTGCTGACGGCTGGCTCAGAGCCTGGAGCCTGCTTCTGGTTCTGTGTCTCCTTCTCTCTCTGCCCCTCCCCGTCTCATGCTCTCTCTCTGTATCAAAAATAAATAAAACATTATTTAAAAAAAATAAAATAAAAGTGCTTTTCTTTAAAAGCCTCTTCAGGTAGGTCAGCAGAAGACTTTCAGGCTGTGCAAATGGATCCTAGTGAATGGATTATAAACCAGGCACAAGCTGCTCATGATTACATTTTACGCCATAGTTCTGGTTCCTCCAGTAATAAAAATCCAAATTTCCCTTAATAGATAATCATTATAAAAACTGAAGCTGAACGGGTCTTTGGGAAACTCGGGCTCATTCCCTGTCTCAATGGCGCCTGCTGCTTGGGCAAGTGTGTAAATGGAAACCATGTAAATGGCTTGTGAGGGTTCCAGAGCATTCTCCGGGCTGAAGCAGAGGGGCAGGCTCCTGAGGACACCCGTGTTTGTGACCATCAGACCGGTCCGGAGAATGCCAATAAAACCCTGCAGGGTGCCGCAGGAGAATAAAAAAGATGAACTGGTCGGAGGCTCAATTCTGACGTGAATGAAATAACCGAAATGCTTGACCTGGCACCCGGCACCCAGTACTCTCTGTAGTTCCTGGGTGCTGCTGTTCCAGAGCCGTCTGAAGGCATTTGTGCCATGGTCATGACTAGAAGCAGGTGGGAACCTGAAGGCCCCTGGCACTCTCCCTTCCCCACCCGAAATTCCCGTATGTGGAGACCATGAGCAGGACGCATGTCCTCTGCGCCCAGTGTTCTTAGAAGGTGGAATTTGAGACCAAGAGAACTGATGTTCTGCGGAAAAATGATGATGAAGAGCTGTAATTCTCGAAGGTTTTCCCTCATTAGATGTACAGAACAATCATAAACTTTTGTTTCAATGCAGCGTAAAAATCTTGTCCAAGTCTGCAACGCTACAACACACCTGAAAATATCATTTATGCCGTGAATTCAGACGAAGAGTAATTATTCCTGAGGTAAGGATGCTGTATTTTTCACACTAAGTTGAGAAAAAAAACACTCACCTCTTAAAACTTCATATATTATATCATATACAGACGCCCCTTTGGAAAACACCTTCCTGAATACTTAAAGGACACAGGCCGCCTCTCTTTCCCCAGGCGGGATCTGAGGGTGGTCCTTCTTCTGAGAGCTCTTCACTTACGTTTTTATACTATGACTTACAGCTCTATACTGTGCTTTACTTATTAATGGTTCATCTGCTCTTTTCATTCCAGCACCTTCCCCATATTTTCGTTCATTCGTTTATGCGACAAATATATGGGGGGTGGCACGGTGCCTGAAAACACAAAGCCACCAGAATTATCTCAGCAAAACCTTTCACCACCGGAATTCACCGGAATTACAAAACACAGAAGACAGATCACCATGATGTACTTAACATGTTTGAAGAGATTCCTTCCTTGAAGAAACCAGGAAGGAATAAGATTATAAAAACTAAACCAAGCAGAAGATTCGAGGAGAAGTCGTAAAAATGAAAACCAGAATAACCGAAATTACAAACATAATTGGCTTTTTAAACAGCAGGTTAACGCCAGTTGAAAAGAAAATTGGGAACTGGAAGACAGGTACCAAGAAGTTATTTAAAAATACAGCACGGAGATTACAGTGAAAGGAAATCTGGGCGCGAGGGGAGGCGGCATGGCGGGTGGAGTGCTCTCACACTAACACCACGTCGAGTCAGGCCAACCCTCCTTCGGGTCTCCAATGACCCGCTCCCACCATGTCAGCCATGCTGAGTCCCTCGAAAGAGCCCCACACACTGGCGCTACTGCACCTCTGGGCCTTTGCACTGCTGCTCTCTCTCTGTGGCCTGCTCTTACTTCTCATCTGGAGGCTGAATTTGATCGACTGATGGGGCCCTCCCTGCGCTCAGCTCTCCTCAGGGTCAGAACAGAGGGAGGGGAGTAGGAGACACGTGTCTCTCTCTTCCTCATCCGGCCACTGTTGTGATCACGTATCCCTTGGTAGCTGCTGCTGCTTGGCTACTGTGGCCGTCCACAGCGTCTCTACAACCGGCACCCAAATGCTGGCTCTCTAGCGAAAGGAGTCTGAGATTCTTCTCCGGTGCACCTGGTGGCCCCTAACCGCACCCATTCCCCAGCGCAGAGCGTTGGGTCTGGTTCGAGCCGCCTCCCTGCCGCGCCCTCCCTGTGGACTCTTCAGTGCTTGCATCTAGTGCCTTGGGCCTGACACACATTTGACTCCCCACCTCCTCTCTTCTCCCAGGTGACTGATGGGGACTCTAGAAAGTTCACAACTGTTAAGTTGATGGTCTCGACGCCCCCTGGGTCCTCAGGAGTGTCCACGAATCCTCTTGCTCATCCTTGGCTCTCCCATTTCTCTCAGAGGCAATTCCAAATCTTCCCTGCTCTCCTCAAAGCACCTTGTCAACTGGACCTTTTCTCTTTCAATTTTAGTAGATGATCTTCTCCCCTCTTTGTCACCATAAGAGAGGTTTTCCAACTGATTCGTTTCAGCTTCCCGCCCGCCGGCGAGCTACCTGAGCCGAAATCCGCAGCTGCTCCTCACACGCTTCCCTTCAGTCTTGAGGGGCAGAGACCCTTCCTACACCTACTCAGGCCCGGCCCGCCCTCTGTGTCACTGCGACACCCACTCAAATCACTTTGTCTCCTTCTAGTCTTCAGCTTTGGTTGTTGGTGGTGGTTTTTTGGTTTGGTTTGGTTCTGTTTTGTTTTGTTTTTTGGTTAGCGTTCTCCGCTCAGCACACAGAAGACCCTAGTTTCTTTTATCTTAAATATTTCTCCGGGCCTCTCTGCCAGTGTCTCTTTGTCTTGTTCCCCCTACCCAACCGCACTGAAAAAAAACCATCTATTTTCCCCTGGTGAAAATAATTAATTTCCCTCTTTCCCGTTCTACTCCTCAAAACACCACAATCTGGCTTCCATTCCTACTTCTCAACGGACACTGTCCTGTCTGAGGACCACTGACCTTTTCGCTGCTAATTCCAACGGCATTTTCCAGTCCTGTCACAGGACATCCCTGTGTCCTTTAAGATTGATGAGTCTCTCCTCCTTCTGCACCCCTTCATTTCACACACTCACTCATTCCGAAGATATTAGGCAGTGTGCCCCACACCATTCTAGCTAGTAGAAATGCAGCAAGGAACAAAAACGCGAAGTCTTTCCCCTGGGGTGTGTAAGTTACAGTGTGCGTTATAGGGGAAAGAAGTCGTTGATAATGAAAGGAAGATTCGTGCACAGTAGGTCAGCTGGTGATGAGTTCTGTGGAGAACACCGAAGTGGGCGGGGCTTGGGGAGCCCCCGGGATTGCGCAGGCCAGTGGGGGGCAGCTGGGAGGCCTCACTGTGAAGGTGATGCTGGAGCAGAAAGCTGAAGGAGGTGAGAGAGAAAAGCGCATGGAGGAGGGGGGGGCAGTGGGAGGAGAGAGTCACTGCAGGGCCGAAACCCTCCGGGGACAGCCAGTGATCTAAGAGGGACACGGTGAGAAGGCAAGTCCCTGGAGGGTTTTTGAGCAAAGGAATATGATAGAACTTCTTGTTAATAAAATCACTTTGAATCTTATGTGAAGAAAGGCTAAGGGTGGAGGCAGGGAAGAGGCGGGGTCCCAAGCAAGGGGACCAGTGCAGGTCCCGTACACAGAACCAGGACCCGCAGCGGAGGGGACTGTGCTCTGAACCAGAGCTGCAGTGAAAGGAAGCTGGGGGTGACGCCAAGGTTTGCAGGGGTGATGCGTCCCCACTCCAGCGCCCTGTTTGTGACACTGACCTCTGCTGCTCCACAGGTTCATTCTAACCTGTGAGTTTGCAAGGGTTTGTAGTTTTTTAATCCTATTTGGTATATATTATGCTCCCTGTATCTTTAAATTCGTGCCTTTCATCAGTTCTGGAAAAAACAATCTCCTATTCTCATCAAATAGTAACTCCCATTGGATCTACTAAATTTCCCAACTTGCCATTTGTGTCTCAGCTTAAAAAAAATACTTTCCATCTTCCTGGCCTCCTTGCTGCATTCTGGGGAATTTCTTCTGATACATATTCCATTTCACTACTTCTCACTTCAGTTTTATCAAATCTGGTGTTGAATCCATCCATGTCCACTGAATTTTGACTTTCAAACAATTTTATTTTTCCTTTCCAAAAGTTTTATTTGGTTATTTTTTCAAATGTGTCTAGTCATCTGTCCCTTACTGATTCCGTGGGTTTTTTTTTTCTTTGAACATTTCAAACTCTGCTAATAGTCCGTAGCCAATAGTTGGAATCAGAAATCCCTGGAGGCTAACTCTGCTGCCTGCACCTGTGCTCAGTCTCTTGTGTTTCTGTTGGGCGCTGATTGTGACTTCAGGTTTGGTTGAGGTTAATCGGTAAGAGTCTTGGGTCTCAGTGGGGCCTCCAGAAAGGATCTGTATTTTTGTCACACCGAAAGCCAGTGCAGCCCCCTTCAACGCTCCACTTAAAGCCAAGTGTGAGGCTCTGCTTCCTCCTGCTGTGTGGGCTCCAGGCTGCGGGTCTCTGATCTCTGATCGTGCAGCTGATGTCAGCATTTGCCTTCAGGGAAACCTGCCTTTAGCGTCCTTCATGCCCCCAGCTCCCGGCTCCAATCAGGCTCCAGCTCTGGGGTTTAGACACGTGGGTTTTGCCCTCGAGAGTTCCCTTAGTTCCCAGGGACCTGATAGTGTATGAAAAGGTAGCTTTTATCCAGAATCTAGGTTGGAGGCCCTTCAGAGTATCTAGTCCACCACACTACTGAAAATGTAAGAAGTCAGGAGTATAGTTTTTATCCCATAGATAATGAAAAGCCACTAAAGGCTGTTTTGAAGATTTGTGTGTTACACAGATCTCTGTGGAGATTATGAGGCAGATAGGAGCGAGGCTCGGGCCAAAAAGATCAGGGACAAAGGTGTCCTAATAGTGCAGGTGACAGATGATAAGAGCCCGCAAGGTAGAGACAGAGATGACAGTTAAGATTATCATAATTTAGTGATTGAATATTTCTGAATAATTAAGCTGTTTCCAAGTTTGTAGGTAGCAAAGGACTGGGAGGTATCATTATCAAAGTACTAAGCACTCCTTTCTGGGTTTTTCTTTTCTAAGTCAAATGAATCAAATACCTCCAAGGAAGCAAAATGTCCTTTGAATCTATATTTATTCAAAGCGTTTGACCTCGGCATGAGCCACACTAGGCTATGGAGGTTTGTAACTGCTGTAGCCCTTTGCTGAGCTTGTCTCCAGGCCGCTGATGCAAAGTACAAAAGACACACCTGTTCCAAACCCTGAGGCACTTCCAGAATATCTTTGTAGCGCAGCAGCGCCGTCATCCCCTCCCCCCACCCATCATGCTAGCACTCACGCACTCACGCACTCACACACACACACACACACACACACACACACACACATCTTTCAAAAGGGAAAAAAGGACATTCACAGGAGTCTAATCAACCCATCAGAAACTAGGTCATTCATTGTCTATTTCACCCAGCCTCTAAAGCGTCCAAACTCCGTTGTGTGGAGGACAGCACCATGAGGAGGAAAAATACCGAGTGCCACTGTTTACATTTTGTTCAAACTGCTAACTTCAGGGAAACAAGCTGTGGTTTAAACGTGTTGGGCCCGCTAGACTGTCGTCAACGACAAGGGCACGGAGATGAACCGCTAGATTGCTCTCGGGAGGGTACAGAGGACCGGGCATGTCTGGTGATGACCTACATTTGAGGTTTGCAGTGCCTTTTTTTTTTAATAGTAATGGAATGCTCAGATGTCTGAAATGCACAGCAGACATACAAACACGGTCAAGAAAGCACAGTTAGAATTTTAAAAACTTAGGTGTCTCGAGGGAAGAGAGACTGGCTAAAGAAGTAGGCAAAACAATCCAATTTAGTTACTTTAGTGTACTGATATTCAGTATTTCCAGAATGCTGAGATTTTTTTTTTAACATTAATTATTTCTGAGAAACAGAGACAGAGCATGAGCAGGGCAGGGGCAGAGAGAGAGGGACACACAGAATCGGAAGCAGGCTCCAGGCTCTGAACTGTCAGCACAGAGCCAGACGTGGGGCTCGAACCCACAAACTGTGAGATCATGACCTGAGCTGCAGTCAGACACTTAACCGACTGAGCCCCCCAGGCGTCCCTCCAGAATGCAGAGACTTAAATGGATGTCTCAGAGGCACCTCAGATGTAACATACCTGAGATGCAGCCCTTAAGATCCCCCCAACCCGTTCTCTTCCCCTTCTCACAAAACAATGTCACACACGCACTTCCCAAAGGCAGAAAACTAGGGGCCTCCTTGTTCCCGGACTTGTCCTCCCTCCAACAACAGTCGTCAGGGGGCTGAACTCAGATCTGCCTCCGCCCCCAGTCATGGGCACTTGGAGAGTCTACCTAGGGTCTTCATCGATCTTTCTGCTTTGGTCTCCCCCCATAAAGCATTCCCTGCCAGTTTCTACTTAAGTAAATAACAAATCAGATAGCATTCCTACTTCAAATGTTCCCACTGTGGTCAGAATTCCGTCGGAATCTCCTCCCTTTGACTACACTGTGGTCCTGCATGAAGTGGTTCCTGCCTGCTTTTTTCTGATCTCTACAAGTACCCCTCCATTTGCCTGCAATTCTAGGAGCAAGCTAACCTTTTCTTCCTGCCCCTGGGCCTTTGAACGTGCTGTTCTCTCTGCTTGGAATGTTCCTTCCGGGCTTCTTCATCTTTACTTCACAGCGCATCATCTCTGTTTCTCTTGCTACCTGAGCTAAAGCTGACATGCCCCCCATCACTCCATGGAAGCTCCTGCTCATTTCTTTAACAGCATGTGTCACAAACGGTAATTACACCTTCACCAGGAGTTCTTGAGGCAGACAGGGTCTGCCATGCTCAAGGCCATATCTCCATGCCTACCACCAGGACCTGACGCATGGCAGAACCTCGGTAACTACCAGTTGAATTAAAACCAAATTTCTCAATTTTCCCTTCTAAAATTTTACTACTGCTTAGCAATCAATATCTCATTGTTAGTAGCTATTTCAGTTCCTGCTCATAAAAAGCTGAACAATCTCTGGGTTTTTGCCCTAATTTAGAGATTTAGCTTACCAGGGGACATCTAGCATTACAATCAATAAGAATTACAGCAATCCTCCTGATTAGAATTAAGACTAACAAATTCTGTGGCTTCACTGAATATAATTCTGTTTTGACAGAGAATCAGCAATATTGAACATTCCTTCTATATCTCATCCTACCTTTACCCTGAGGGCACCTTCTCCTTTCAGTGTCTTACCAATTCCTGACCCACCCAATTTTCAGGTCAGTAAAGGTGAACACAGAGCCCTCTCTGTGCCAGGCACCGGGCAGAACTGGTGCTAGAGGCAAAGCACTAACAGTCAGAGTCTCCTCCCCACAAACTGAATCCCCACGGCCCTTCGCCACACACAGTCACCCAAATACAAAGCCACTGATGCCCAAGAGGGAGTGTCACAATGGGTCAGAGATGAAGACTTAAAAACAAAAGCCAGATAACCTGTCGCAGAGGGAATTTGGAGAGAATGTTGGTTCAGCCTGTCTCTCCCTCCCTTAGCCCTGTAAGCATCTACCACAGACTAAAGAGCCTCTGAGGGAGGAGATAAACAGAAGAAGCAAGAGTTAGATACTGCCGAGGACATCTTGTACCCCAAACCCCTGGGGCGGAGAGGATGCTGAATGCCCAGCCTAAAAACCTAACTCCGGGACAGGAGGGCAGGACTATTTAGATATCAATGGACGCCGGCAGAAGGACATGTGGACAGTTAGAGAACTGTGGGCCAGGCCTCCTCTGGGCAGAAGTCAGTGTGAAGAGATGCCCGTCCCCAAAGCCATGACGCTGAGCTGGTCCCTGAAACCCGGGTGCCACCCCCGAGAGGAGGAAGGAGAAAGGGAAATCTTGAAGTGATGGAGTTTAAACTGGAAATGGCTGAGCAAACAAAATAACCAAGGTTATCTTTGCTGTCATTGGGAAATTGAAGACGATCTTTTGGCACGCTGGCGGTCACAGCTTGGACATACCATGCCGATGACTCAAGGGTAGATAAGAACCACCTCTGCCTTGCAGGGGCTCCTCTATCTCCAAGGCGGCCCTCTGCCTTTCTTCACCAGCTCTTTGAATTCCCCACAAAGAGAGCCCCTCAGCTCTCTCTCTGATCTTCAGACTTTTTTGTCCCTAAAACTCACTGACTACCTTGAGTAACAGCATCTAGAAACTGGGGAGAATTCATCCATGCTGTGCCTCTGGGTTCCTGCCACGCCAGAGACAGATCCTGGTTTCAGACCAGACTTGAAGTGATATGAAAGGAAAAGCTAAATAAATACTCTCCGGGCCAACACCAATACTCATGCGTGAAGTTCTCTCTTTATATCCTTGGGCATGATTTCAAGTTGTATGTGTTCTGAGCACTTTCTCCTCTTAAACAGACTTTCTTTAGCTAATAATACAATCAAGTGTCAACTAGGGATGAGGAAAATCCTACAAAATTTCAAATGTTTATTTATTGGGGGGGGGGGAGAAGGCACGTGTACATGTGAGTGGGGGAAGGGCATAGAGAGAGAGGGAGGGGGAGAATCTTAAGCAAGCTCTGTGCCGCAACACGGGCTCAATCCCACGAACTGTGGGATCATGACCTGAGCCAAAATCAAAAGTCAGATGCTTAACTGCTTGAACCACCCAGGTGCTCTGACAATTCTTCAAAATTTCAAAATGTGGCTCTGATGAGAGTGAACCTCATCAGTGAACTTGGAGCGCACCCATGAGCTGCTCATGGCGCTCTTCTTTCACAAAACTCTTCTCTGAAGACACTTAAAGTATATGCAAAACTTACAGGAAGACCTCTGTGAAGATGACTCTATTCAATTTAGGAGCATATCAAGTGACCCTTATTTAGCCAACAAATATTTAGTGGACACTTATTATGTGCTAAGCACTGGGTTAGAGGCAGAGAATGAAATGATGAACAAGACATTTTTGTCTCTCAAAAATAAAATCACAGTCAAATCAATAGAACAGAATAGAGAGCCCGGAAATAAACCCCTGCATATAACGGTCAATTGCTTTACTACAAAGCAGGGGCACCTGGGGGGCTCAGGCAGTTAAGCATCTAACTCTTGATTTCAGCTCAGGTCATGATCTCACAGTTCGTGAGTCCAAGCCCCATGTCAGACTCCACGCTGACAGCACAGAGCCTGCTTGGGATTCTCTGTCTTCCTCTCTCTCTCTCTCTCTCCAAATAAATAAATAAACTTTAAAAAATTACTATAAAGCAGCCAAAAACAGACAATAGGGGAAGGACAGTCTCTTCAGTATATGGTGCTGGGAAAACTGGACAGACACACGCAAAAGAATGAAGCAGGACCACTATCTTACACACATTAACTCAAAATGGCTCAAAGATTTCAATGCAAGACCTGAAACCGTGACACTCCTAAAAGGAGACATAGGTGGCAAGCTCTGTGACGTCAGTCTTGGTGAGGATTTTAATTTGACACTAAAAACAAAGACAACAAGAACAAAAGAGAAGAAATAAGTGTTGGTGGAGATGTGAAGAAAAAAGGAACCTTGTGCACTGTGAGTGGGAAATTAAATTGGTGACTGCACTGTAGAAAATGGTATGAAAGTCTCTCAAAAAATTAAAAACAGAAATACCATGTGATCCATCAATTCCACCTCTAGGTATTTATCTGAAGAAAATGAAAACACTAATATGAAAAGTTATCTACAACCCCCCATGTTCATTGCAACATTATTTACGATAGCTAAGCTATGGAAGCAATCTAAATGTCCATCGATGGATAAATGGATAAAGAAAATGTCTACACACACACACACACACACACACACATGATTATTCAGCCATAAAAAGAAGGAAATCTTTGCATTTGCAACATGGTTGGAACTTGAGGGCATTATGCCAAGTGAAATAAGTCAGACAGGGAAACAAATACTGTATGATCTCATTTATATGTGGAATCTAAAAACTAAAACCAAACCAGCCAAACCAGCAAGCAAAACAAGCTCATGGATGTACAAAACAGACTGATGGTTGCCAGAGGTAGGGGGCAGTGGGTGGGCAAAATGGGTGAAGGAGGTTAAAAAGTACAAGCTCTCTGCTATAAAAGAAGTCGTGAGGACGTAACGTCCGGCATGCAGGCTCTGAGTTAATAACGCTGTGCTGCATATCTGGAAGTCGCTAACAGAGCAAATCGTAAAGATCATCGTATTCTCTGCACAAGAAAAAAAATGTGTCCCTATGCATGGTGACGGCTGTTAACTAGACTTACTGCGGTGATCATTTCGCAAAACACACAAATATTGAATCATTATGCTGTACATCTGAAACTAATCTAATGTTATACATCAATTATATCTAAATTAAAAAAATCATAGTCTAGTTGGTTTGACAGCGGGGAGGAGGAATGGGCAATTAAAGCACAGCATCGGCACTCGAGCTGCCGTGAGGGCCCAGGCGGAAAGCCATGGCTTCTGGGGTGTCAGGAAAGGCTTCCTGGAAGAAACAACATCTTGGCTGAATCTTAAGGACTCACACGAATGGATTTGCAGGCCAGGGGCGGGGCTTCCCCAATTCCTAGCGACAACAAGGTGTTTGAGGCAAGTAGTTCTGCGTCCATAGCTAGACCATCGCATGTGATGGGCGAGGACGGTGGTGACAGGTAAGGCCAAAGAGGAACCCTGCTGATCCGTTTCTCGTTGTAGATGTGTCTCAAGTCTCCAATTCTGTTTTGACCTGACTGCTCCCTCTAACTTGCCTCCTCCAATCCTTTCTTTATACTTCTTCTGCGGTCATCTTCTTAAAGCCCAGTGACAGCACGGCCCCGCTTACAACACCGCAGAGGCTCCTCCCTGTTATCCAGACACAGCTAAACCCCCTCAACGTCATTCATCAGGAGACTGGGCACACGGGCTGCTCTTAGTCTGTTAGGGCCGATATGACAAAATATCATAGACTGGTAGCTTATAAACAACAGAAATTGATTCCTCACAGTTCTGGAGATTGACGTCCAAGATCAAGGTGCTCGGCGTGGTCAGGCCCTGGTCAGCAGCAGATTGCCGACTTCCCACTGTGTGGTACATGGTGGAAGGGGCGAGGCAGTCTGTGGGTCCCTTCTGAATCACTAATTCCATTCATGCGGGCTCCACCCCTCATGACCTAGTCACCTGCCAGAGGTCCCGGCTCCTAATACCATCACCTCAGACATTAAGTTTTCAACATACGAATTTGGGGAGGAAGGGAGGACAAACATTTAGACCACAGCAATGCCACTTTGCCCAAGGAGCTCCAGATTTACACCTGTCACCCTGGCGTCACTATTAATCATGTCCCTTTGCACATCAAAGTGTCTTGGTCTAGACAATAAATTATATGGTCACGTTTATTGATAAGACTTTGCCCAACTTTCGCACTCCAGCCGGTATCTGTCCTGCCGTCCACTTGACCCTAAGACCCTGTTAAATTTCTTTCAGTGTTTCACACCTGCCAAGCTTCCTCTTACCCCACACCCCTGGTCTCATACCCGGGGTTCACGCTGCCTAAGATATTCTCTTCTCTTCTCCTCACTTGGTCTGGTTCCTTCTGTATCGTGGGCAAAATAGCTGAGTGAACTGTTTTTCAAACTGGGGGTTGTGACCCGTTAGTGGGTTGTGAAATCAAATTGTGGGTCACATCCAATATTTAAAAAAAAAAAAAACCAAACTGCCTAGAATAAAATAGAATAGATCAAGTACACTGCCAAAACTACTGTTCTGTGAAACTGGTGTGAAAGTCCGCGTGTACTGGGTCGTGGCAGAAAAGGCATTTCTGACTTGATCATAGTCAGAAGGTCTGAAACACACTGGTACAGGTTTTGGCATCAGACAATTTTGGTCTAAATCCTCACTCTGCTCTGTGACCTTGAGCAAGTTACTTAAACTCTCTGTGTGCGTTTTCTTCATCTATCTTGTAAGATTGGTAGAAGAGGAAATGAACTGAAATGCTCATTAGTACACTCAGCACACACAAGGTGAGTGTTGGCCATGTTGTCATTACCTCTCAGGTTCCAGTGCAGACATCACTTTCTCCAGAAAGCCTCTCCTAACACCCGAAGTCAGGGGTAGATGCCGTCCTGTGTGCCTGCCCGCCCTCCCCCATCCTCACGCGTGCCTCACTGCTCAGACTGGACTCGATCCCTAGACCAGGACATACGTAAAGGCAGGGATCATGTCTATCCTTGACTGTCACGCAGCGAGCACCATGGCTGGCGCCTGGTAGGTATTGGGGAGATTTTTGTAGCATGAACAATTTACTCCCTTTTGGAAAAAGGTATACAGCCACTTGTTTTCTTCAAATAGAGTCGACTTGGGCCTTACATTCTTGAGAGCTCAGTCATTTTGATGAAGAACCTGTCACTTTACTTTAGATTCAGTTTGAGTCTCCTAATTTGGAATGTTGGAGCGGTTTTGCGACAGTTTTATAATACACACACTAATTAGTAATGTAGAAAAGGATTTAGGCTGGATGGCTTTTTGACCTAAATGTCATAAATAATTTAAAAATCAACATCTCTTAATCTTTCCTTTAATCATCACAAAGATGAAAAAAGTCGGCCGCTGCGTGACAAAAGTTGGCATCTTCCTATGTAGTTACATCCTTCCAATCTTTCAATGATTTAACTGACTTTTACTGCAAATGATGGTGGATTCGCTCTATTCACTCATTTCAATGGGAGCCTTTAATGGTTTCACTTATGTCCATTCTACACGTGTAAATCATGTTTCCCCATATTTCTGAAGTGAAAAGGAGGAAACAATTAAGGTTAAAAATGTTTTAATTGGATTTCTTAATACCAAGCATATAATACACAGTTGCCATGTTAATAACCTCTCAGATTTCTACAGTCAGCTCAGTAATTCAAAGCATGCTTTGTAATGCTCTGATGATATAAAGACTCTTTCGGAAAAATGTGAAAGCATACAGCAACTACCCTCAAAACAGAAGACACTTGTGCAACGTATCCAATTCATGAGCAACATACAAAAAGCGGGTGTAACTGTTTGCAAAGCATCGTACACACCTAGAAGCAGCAAAGAGCAGAGGCTGGAGTCAGACTCTGCACACGGTAGGCTCACTCTGATACCTGTGGGTGGTCCTGGGACTCCTGTACCAGACAAGTCTCTTACTAAATCAAATACATACAGGCTTCAGATGATGATTAGTGCCACTGAGAACACAGCAGAGGGAGCATACGATGTAGGAAGCGGAATGTTCCATCAGGACCACGAGCCCACGTCCCCTGTATGGTCCCGCCACTGTGCTTCGATGTCACTCCTTGTCTGCCTCAGGTCCTTTAAGACTTTCCCTAGCTGTTGGTCAGGCTGAGCTCCTTCGTCATGACTGTGTCTCCTTCGGCTGCGGCTGTGGCCCCAGTTGAGCCATGTCTGTGCCTTTATACTTTGGGTCCGGCCTCATTTCTACCACTGCTGGGTCCAAGGACCTAAGTCTGGTAACAAATTGGCAATGCCAATCAAAACTAATTTTTTTTTCCAAGAACTTGACAAGCTTTAATGTGGGAAAGGAAAGGACTAAAAGGAGACAAAATGTTCCTGACCAAGGAGAAGTCTTCAAAAATGATCACAAAGGTAGAGTAATTAAAACTACTTGTTGGTGTAGGGATAGTCCCATAGTTGCTGGGACAGGACAGAGTCCAGAAACGCATCCATACATATGCGTAAACTTGCTGAGGATATAAATAGCATGGAGGTTCAGTGGAGAAAAAGCAGATTTTTCAATAAATGATACGGGGACAGCTGGTTGTCCACTTAGCAGTAAAACTGGACTTGCGCTTCAACAACACACAAAACCCAACTCCAGCTGCAGTAAAATTTTAATTGTGGAAAGCAAAAGTATGAAAATTTTAGCCTAAACAGAAGTAGGCTATACAGTCTTGAGATAGGAGAGAGGTTTTTTTTAAGTAACAAGATATAAAAGTATACCCATAAAGAATAAAATTCTACCTAAATGAAAACAGAGAACTTCTATTATTCAAAAGACTCCTTACAAAGTGAAAAGACAAGTCACAAACTTGTCTTACAAAATGAAATGTTTAGCCTCCAGAATAGATAAAGAATTCCTACAAATCAGTTAAGAAAAGGACAAATAACCAAATAGAAAAATGACCAAAAGACATGAACAGGCATTTCACAGATGAGGAAGCACTAAGGAACCACACACATATGAAAATATGCTCAATTTCATTATCAAAAGATAATTTTAGAACAAATGAGATACCAATTCCCACCCAATAGATTGGCAACCTTTTTTTTCTTCCCAAAAATGGTGACTGAAGGGGTTGGTGAGGACACGGGGCACCTAAACTCAGGAAAGCAGTCCAGCATTATCAAGTACACTTGAAGATGCTCATATTGAACCGTCAGCAATTTCACTTCCAAATATATGCCCTAGAGCAACTCCTGTCCATGAGAGCCAGGCGGCTTGTACGAGTATGTTCACAGCTGTTCACGTTGCGAAAAAACTTGGCACCGTACTGATGATCATAAAGAAGAACGAATCTATTCTAATACACGCACCCAGTAAAATACTGAACAGCCTTTGTGAAAACCAATGACAATCCTACACACACGTAGATGAATCTTAAGAACAAATTATTGAGTGATAAAAGGAAGTCACAAAAAATAAATTCAAAATGACTCTATTTAGATAAAGTTGAAAAGCACATAAAACTAAGTAACATATTGGGGTGCTGGCAGACTCAGTAGGTAGAGCACGTGACCCCTGATCTCAGAGTTGTGAGTTCGAGCCCCCTGTTGGTGCAGAAATTACTTAAAAATAAAAACTGGGGGCGACTGGATGGCTCAGTCCGTTAAGCTTCCAATCTCGGCTCAGGTCATGATCTCGTGGTTCATGAGTTCGAGTCCCACGTCGGACTCTGTGCTGACAGCTCCAAACCTGGAGCCTGCTTCAGATTCTATGTGTGTGTGTGTCTCTCTCTCTCTGCCCTTCCCCCGGTTGTGTGCACTTGCACATGCTCTCTCTTTCACAAATAAATAAATAAAAACTTAAAACACATGTGCGTGCACGAGCGCGCAAACACACACACACACACACACACACACACACACACTTATTGTTTAGAGCATAAATGTATCAGTAAAACTATAAGAAAGCAGAGAATGATGAACACAATCTCTCTCTCTCATAAATAAATAAATAAACAAATACTTAAAACACCCGTGCACACACATACACTAACTAACTTATTGTTTAGAGCATAAATGTATCAGTAAAACTATAAGAAAGCAGAGAATGATGAACACAAAATTCAAATGAGCGGCCACTCAGCAGTGGAAGAAAGAGGCGAGATCAGGGAAGCTAAGACTAAGACGGGAGCGGGGTGGGGGGGCCTTGGGAGGGGTGTGCACATCCAGGCCGGTGTGAACACGGCTCACTGTGTGCCAAGAAGGGGGGAGGCAGGGAGAGGAGGACATTGTGCAGAATGACCCTCCTTCTTTATTTTTCCCTTTGGGCTGAAGCCCCTGAAATCATAATATGGAAATTAGAACCATTTGCTGAACTGGACAGAATTTATCAACAGAAATTCAGAATAATGTATTTTAGAGTTTGCATCAAATTGTGACAAAAATAATAATATAAGTAATAATAAATAATAACAAAATAAATTAAAAGCCTACTTTATTTGAAAGGAGAGAAAGATGTCATTTTAAAAATATGTAAATAATATAAGTTACCATTAATATAATACTGGTTAAGTAAAATAGAATATATTCATACTATGGCATATTATTATAGTAATTACAAAAAATTAATTAAACAGACCAGGACTGGAAGAATGGATCAACAGAACAGAACAGAGTTGATAAACAGATACTATTTAGTACAAGCTAAAAGGTCGTTTTGAAACAGTAAAGAGAAATGAACTAGTCAATAAATGTTGTTGATACAACGGGCCTCCCACTGATCAT
>NC_043709.1:8210238-8227226 GCF_006229205.1 Suricata suricatta | reverse complement strand
ACCTATTACTTATATAATTATAAATAAATAAAACTGATAAAATGATACACAGCTATAAATCCAAATCTAAGGTTGTAGGCAAAGTCCCATGGGAACACAGCAAAAAGAAAAATCAGTGTGTAGAAAAGATTTTATAGCAATAGTGACATTTGAGCCGGGCCTCGCTGTTTGAATAGGATTCTGTCAAGCAGCCATAATTTGGGGGAGGAGCGTGGCAGACATTATTTTCCAGAGATGACCGTACTCACAAACACACCATCCCATACGCTTCTCTTTCAATATGACATTGACACTTGTCCATAGAGGGGTGGGAGTCCACGTTCCCTCCCCTTGAACTTGGGCAAGACTTTGTGATTACTTTGATGAACAGAATGGGAAGGAAGTCTCACAGCATGATTTTCGAGATTATCCAGCTCCTGCCTGGTCCTTTCTTTTACAGGACTCTCCCCCTGGGAACCTGGCCACCATGCTGCGAGAAAGCCTGAACTAGCCCAGGCGGGGAGACCACATGAAGGGGCTCACGTGGAGAGAAACTGAGGCCCCCAGCCGATTGTGGGCACCAGCCACCGGACACACGAGTGAACGAGCCCTCAGATGATTCCCCTCCCCAGCCTTTGTGCTCTCGGCCGAGGCCCAAACATACATCACGGGGCAGAGCTAAGTCATCCCCACTGTGCCCTGTCCTAATTCCTGACCCAGAGAATTCCGTGAGCAGAATAAACGGTTATTTTATGCCACAAAGTTTTAGCGCAATGTGTTGCACAGCCCAAGTACCTGGAACAAAGACTTTCTGAGGAGAAGAAACGATACAGGTGATAGAATGTCGCGGAGCGTTGTGAATGTTGCCACCATTGGGTGACGAGGTGACAAGGCCGGCTGGGAGCAGGCCATGAAAAGTCTCCTCTGACAGCAAAAAAAAAAAAAAAAAATTTTTTTCCCGACATCCTATTGGGAGTGGAAAACTACTGAAAGTTTTTAAGCTGGGAAGTGAAACATTTAGGTCTGCATTTTAGCAAGACATCTCTGAGACTGGTGTGAAGGAAGGACGGGAGAAAAGAAAGACTCAAAAACAGGAAAAACTTGTCCAATTAAGATGAGTTCCAACCAAGTCACATGGGGGAATCATCCCTCACTTGAGGTGTTTTGTGACTTTTTTCCTCTTAAAGGCTTCCGCTTAGCCTCATTTATATTCAATTTCCCTTGTATTAAAATGTTGGTGGGGAAACCTTATTTCCACACAAAACCTGCAGATGGATATTTACAGCAGCTTTATTTATGATTGCCAAAACTTAGACACAACTAAGATGTTCTCCAGCAGGTGAACGGATAAAGACTTAGTGTATCCTATTCAGCACCAGGAAGAAATGGGCTATCGAGTCACGAAAAGACATGGAGGAGCTTTAAATACACGGTACTGGATAGAAGTCAGTATGGAAAGGCTATGTCCTGTGTGATTCCAACTCTATGGCTTTCTGGAAGAGGCAAGATTGTGGAGGCACTTAAAGTATCGGTGGTCGCCAGGGGTTAGGAGGAAGGAGGAGTGATGGGCAGAGCACGGACGCCTTGCAGGGCGGTGAGATGCTCTGTGTGATACTATAATAATGGGTACAGTTGTCAATACCCAGAGAATATACGACACCGAGAGTGAGCCCTAACGTAACCTATGGCCTTTGATAATAAAGCATTAACGTAGTTTGCTGACTGCAACAAACGTGAGGTGTTGGTAGGGGGGAGGCTGAGCTTGCTTGGGGACAGGGGTCTGTAGGGAAATTTCTGTACCTTCGAGTCAATTTTACTGTGAGCCTTAAACTCCCCTAAAAAAAATGAAGTCTGTTAAAAAAATGTTGGGGAGGGGAAATATAAGGGATTATTAGATCACAAAAATGTTATCTTTGAAGCTTCTGGATCAGTTTCCATAAAGCGTATTCTAGGAAGACAGAGCAAGCTGTCTAAAAAACGATAACCACTAATACCAAATCATCCATGTGAGTAACACATTCCTTGTCCTACAAATATCATCATGACCTACAACTTCTTGTTCTGTGTTTATTGAAATAACCTCCTCATCATTCTCAGGACCAGTTTTATAAGAAAATTACATAAATGTGAACTCGTAAAAGAAATCTACACTAATAACTTACAGTGGTCTTTTATATTTTGGATATTGGGGATCTATATAAGGAGAAAACCGAGGTGCGTGGCCCAAAGATGAAGGAGAAGATGAAACTCAGAATGTAAAGGGCCACCTCTGCAATGAGGGAAGGGATGCCTAGATGGACGTAAAAGCAAAGATAAATGAGGGGCTGAAAGATACTAATGAGAACGTTTCATTTTCGACTTGGCAGAAGGTCTTGAGTCCTACTTTTTGAGAAAAGCAAGCAGAAGGATGTATTAAAAACTGAGAGTTTCTGAAAAATAGAGACAGTATGGAGTGGTGCCTCGGTCGATCAATCAGGTCTGCACAGCAGCAGAGCCCAGCTGGAATTTGATCATGTAATTTATTAGAGGCCAGTCTGTATCATTTTCTACTGCACCTCCTCTCATGTTATTTAGTCAAGAGGTGATTAGCCAATCTGGGTGATCCCAGGCATTCTGGTCTAATGCTTGCTTATGAGAAATGTCATAATTTAAAGTTTTTATCGAAGAGAAGTTCATGCCAATGAAAAAAGGAACTCAGATTAATTTTTCTGCTTTTTTTTAAAGCATTTGTAAGAGATCTGATTGCAGTTACTAATTTTTGAAAGAGTGAGAAAGAAAAAAAAAAAGCAAAATAGAGAAAAAAAGCCATTGAAGCAAATGGTAAAATAAGATTACAGGATTATGTGTGGGTTGAATTCATCCATGCTGGTCCCTGCCCCCATTATCAAAGTTAAGTTATGGAAGATAAAGCCATTATTGCTATATTTCACAAAATAAAATCTGATGAAAAGTAACTCCTCCCCAGTGTTTCTTACTGATGTTTCTAAGTAAACTTTCTATTCTTTACCCAATTTACCTGCATCGCAGAGGTTACAAATGTCTGCTTGCTCTGCTGATAACCATTTAGTTGACGAGATGACGGAAGGAGGAATTGTGGGCAAAACTGGCTTTGGATCGTCCTCATAAAACAACATCAGGTCCTTAAAGAAAACAGGAGAGCACATGGGGGTTGAAAAACACCATTAATCCCACCGCTTCAATTTGGTAAAATAGATAAATGACCAATGGAGATACACTGTGTCTATATGTGCTAGCATAAGCACAGTTTACTGGAAGAACTCAAATGTAAGTTATCTATACACTTGGTGTCCACTGAGCATAGGGGCATAGGGTGGTTTTCTACCCTTGGGGATCCTCACTCCTTGATAAAGACACCTAGTGCAGACACGCCATGATTCTCTTGAGGCATGAACTGTCCCTAGCACCCCTGAGCACCCGTAGGACATACTATCTCAGAGGCTGATTGTTCTGTTGTAGTGGTAATAATAAAGTTACCTCTGTATATCTTTTTTTAATGTTTATTTAGTTTTGAGAGAGAGAATTTGAGCATGCAAACTAACAGGGGAGGGGCAGAAAGAAAGAGACAGAGAGAATCCCAAGCAGGCTCCATGCTGTGAGCACACAGGTAATACGGGACTCGATCTCACAAACTGCAAGATCATGACCTGAGTCAAAATCAAGAGTCAGGTGCTTAACCAGCTGAGCCGCCCAAGGGCCCCTATCTTATATTAAAATTTTTATTATGTTTTTATGTTTATTTATTATTGAGACCGAGAGAAACAGAGCATGAGTAGGGGAGGGGCAGAGAGAGGAAGACACAGAATCCGAAGCAGGCTCCAGGCTCAGCTGTCAGCACAGAGCCCGATGCGGGGCTCAAACCCACGAACCATGAGATCATGACCTGAGCCGAAGTCAGACACTTAACCAACTGAGCCCCCCAGGGGCCCCTATCTTGTACTGAAAATTTTAAACTTCAACTTTTTCTCACGGAGTAAAACAGATGATAATCAATCCAATTATGCAGATTAAACAAATCAATTCGTGGCCAATCTTGTTTCATTTGCATCCTACCAGTCCTCATCTACTTCATGGTGACGCCAATCCTAGATATATCCCTGATTTCAGTACCTTTCTCTAAATGTCACAAACTCTTTAACGTAATTATTTTATACTTATAAACTTCGCAACTCCTTAACGTCATCAATTTAAAACTTTTCAATTTCTCATTGGTACCGTTAAATAGGTTTTTCTACAGCTTGTCTAAGAGAGGAATCAAATAAAGTCCATACGGTGGGATCAGTTGATGTGTCTTTTTTCCCCATGAACAGAGACCTGTTTTACAGAACTTTATGTAAGGTATAATCAATATAGAGTAAAATGCATAAACCTTAAGCGTAGAGCTCAATAGGTTTTAACATTTTGCGTACACCTACGTAGCCACATTTCCGTCACTCCAGAAAGTTCCCCCAAGCTCCTTTCCAGTTGATCCCATCCTCCCATCACTACCAGTAAACAGTGCTCTATCTTCTGTCGGTGCCAATGAGGTCGCCTCCTCTTGAGCTGCATAAGAATGGAGTCAGACGCTATGTAGTCTCTTCTATCTGATTCCCATTGCTTAACATGTTTGTGGGAAAAAATACATCCACATTTTGTGTGTATCAGCTCCTCTTTTTCATAAGAAGTATTCCATTGTAGGATATACCACAATTTGTGTATCCATTCTCCTCCATATGGACACCTGGATTGTTTCCAGATTTCAGCTATTAGGAAGAAAGATACTATGAACATTCTTAAACAAATCTTTTTATGGACAAATGTACTCATTACTCCTGGATATTTACACAGGAGTAGAATGGCCAGGTCATAGGATAGGTTAATTTTTAACTTCACTGAAACTGCCAAACCATTTCCCAAGAGATTTTCCCCTTTTTATAATTCAACTTTTATTTTAAAATCATTGTAGATTCACATGTATAAGATACAATACAGAGTGATCCTGTGTACCCTTTACCCCGTTTCCCCTAAAAGTAACATCTTAAAAGCTGTAGTACATGTTACCCAAGATATTGACACTAACATGGTCAAAATACAGAACATTTCCATCACCATAAGGATCCTTCCTGATTCCTTTTTATTACCATAGCCTGCTCCCCAAACTACTCATCTTTTCTCCACTTCTATAATTTTGACATTTGAAGAAATGTTATATAAAGGGAGCCATACATGATGTAACCTTTTGGAATTGGCTTTTTTCACCTGGCATAATTCCCAGAAATCCATCCATGTTGTTTCAGGCATTAATAACTCATTCCTTTTTGTTGCTGTGTCGTATCCGTGGTATAGATGCACTGCAGTTTGTTTCACCTGTCAAAGGACGTCTGGATTGCTTCCAGATTTGGGCTATTATACATAAAGCTGCTCTGAACACTGGGTATAGCTTTGTGTAGGAAAGTAAGTTTCCACGTTGCTGGGACAGATGTCTAAGAATGCAATTGCTCAGTCGTATGGCAGCTGCGTGTTTGGTTTTATAAGACACAGCCGAACCGTTTTCCAGAGTAGCTTTACAATTTTACGTTCCCACTAGTAATATTTCAGTGATCCAACTTCCCCACATGTTTGCCAGCATTGGTGTTGTCACTACTTTTTATTTTACCCATTTTGATATTCCATTGTGTGTTTAAATTACATATTTGTCACGGGTAATGAGGTTGAACATCTTTTCATGTGCTTATTTGCTGTCTGTATTTGCTGAAGTGACAGTTCTTGTCATTTGCCCATTTTCTATTGGATTGTGTTTGAGTTTTAACTATTGAGAGGTTTTTTTTTTTATTTTTAATTTTTTAAAAAGTAGGCTCCATGCCCAATACGGGGCTTGAACTCAACGACCTTGAGATTAAGCATCACATGCTCTACTGACTGAGACAGGCAGGTGCCCTGAGAGGTTTGTTTTTTTTTTTTTTTAGTGCACCAGATATTAGTCCTTTGCCAGATAACGTGGGCTGCAAATATTTTCTCCTAGTCTGTAACTTGTTTTTATATCCTTTTGTGATGAGGTCTAACATTTTTTTTCCTTTTAGTGATCATGTTTTTGGCTAGCCTAGATCCCAAAGGTTTTTCTCCAGTATTTTTAAAAAGTTGTAGAGTTTTACATTTTACATTTAAATCGTGATCTACGTGGACCGAATTTCTATATGAGGCTTAAACTGAGGCTCATAGTTTTGCCTATACAAATGTCCAATTGCCTCAATATCATTTGTTGAAAGTTATCCTTCCTCCATCGAATTACTTTTGTTCCTCTATTAAAAATCAATTGGCCATATTTGTGTGGGTCTAATTTCTTGGTTCTCTATCCTGTTTCACTGATGTGAATGTCTGTCTCTCCACCAATACCACACTCTCTTGATTACAGTAGCTATGCAGTAGGCTTAATATCAAACAGAGTGATTAGTTTCACTTTATTCATCTTTTTCAAGATGGTTTTAGCTATTCTAGGGCCTGTGCCTTTCTATATAAATTTTAGAATAAGCTTATTATCTGTCACAAAAAAAAATAACTTTGCTGGAATTTTTGTAGGGATTGCATTAAACCTATAGAGTAATTAGGGGCATCTCTACTATGACGTCTTCCAATCCATGAACATGGTATGTCTTTAACTACCTGGTCTTTAAAATCTTTCATCAGTATTTTCTAATTTTCAGCATGCTGACTCTATATATGTTTTGTTACAATTATACCTAAGGATCTCATTTTGGGGCAGTATTGCAAATGGCATGTGTCTTAATTTCGGTTTCCACACGTTCACTATTAATACATAACTATGCAATTGAGGAGTGCCTGGGTGGCTCAGTCAGTTAAGTGTCCCATTTCAGCTCAGGTCATGCTTTCACAGTTAATGAGTGTGAGCCCCAAGTTGGGCTCTGCACTGACAGTGTGGAGCCATCTTCAGATTCTCTGTCTCCCTCTCTCTTTGCCCCTCCCTCCCCTTTCTTTCAAAAATAAAAAAAAATTTTTTTAAAGATTAAAAATTCAGGGGTGCCTAGGTGGCTAAGTCTGTTAAGCACTGAACCCTTGATTTTGGCTCAGGTGATGATCTCATGGTTTGTGAGTTTGAGCCTCACATCAGGCTCTGCACTGACAGCTAAGAACCTGCTTGGGATTCTGTCTCCCTCTCTCTCTGCCCCTCCCCTGCACTCACTCACTCTCTCTCAGAAACAAATAAATAAACATTTTAAAAAAAATGCAATTGATTTACATATGCTGATCTTGTATCCTACACCCCTACCGAATTCACTTGCTGGTTCTTATAAGTTTTGTTTTGTCATCTCTCTTGAGATTTTCTATGCAGACAATTTATAAAGAAGGACAAATTTTATTTTATTTTTTCTACATTCTACGTATCATTTCTTTTCTTATTGCAGTGGCTGGAACTTCTAGTACCATGTTGAGTAAGTCCTGGCCTTGTTCCTGATATTGAAAGGAAAGCATTCACTGTTAAGTATGATGCTATTGCAGGCTTTGTGTAGATAATCTATCAATTTAAGGAAATTCCCTATTTCTAGTTGCTCAGTTTTTATCACAAGTGGGTATTGAATGTTGTTAAATGCTTTCTACATCAATTGACAAAAATCCTATGATTTTTCTTCATTATTTTGTCAATATGATAAATTACATTCATTGACTTTCAAATGCTGAGCCACACCTAGATTAAATCCCACTGGTGCTGGGATTTATAATTTTTTGAAATACATTGCTGGATTCAATCGGATAAATTTTTTTGAAGATATTTGCTTCTAATTTCATGAGAGATTATGGTGTTTATTTTGTATACTGTCTTCTGGGGTTGGTAGCAGAGCAATACTTGCCTCATAAAATGAACTAAGAAGTTTTCCCTCCTTTTTTCTGAAAGACATTTGTGTAAAAATAGTGTCTATTCTTATTTAAATGTTTGATAGATCTCCAGTAAATCTCCAGTAAAACCATCTGGACCTGGAGATTTCCTTTGCAGGAGACTTAAATTACAAATTCGCTTTAAAAAATGGTTATAGGGGCGCCTGGGTGGCTCAGCAGGTTAAGCATCCAATTTCGGCTCCAGTCAAGATCTCATGGTTCATGGGTTTGAGCCCTGGGTCAAGCTTTGTGCTGACAGCTCAGAGCCTGGAGCCTGCTTCCGATTCTGTGTGTCCCCCTCTCTCTCTGCTCCTCTCCTGTTCACATTCTGTCTCTGTCTCTCTCTCAAATATAAATAAGCATTAAAAAAGTTTTAATGGTTCTATTTGGGTTCTATTTCATCTTCTTTGAATTTTTGTAGTTTCTGCTTTCTGAGAAATTGTTCTATTTCTTCTAAGTTGTCAAATGTATGAGCATAAAGTTGTTGCCAGTAACTCTTTATTATCCTTTCACAGCGATAGGCATTGTAGAGACATCCCATTTTATCCCGATGTTGGCAGTTGGGTCTTCTCTTTGGCAGTCCTGCTACGCAGAGGTTTATCCATTTTCTGTTTCAAAGAACTGGCTTTTTGTGTCTATCATTTTTTCTGTTAACTGTTTTCTTGTTTTCAATTCCATTAATTTCTGCTCTTTATTATTTTCTTCTGTTTCATGTAGGTTTATCTTGCTTTTCTTCGTTTTTTTTTAAAAAGAAACTTAATTACTGATTTTACACATTTCTTCTTTTCTAATATAAGCATTTAGTGCTATAAATTTCCCTCTCACTACTACTTTGCCTGTGCCTCACATATTTTGAGAAGTTGTGCTTCCTTCTCATTCAGTTACATGTATTTTAAAATTTCCTCTGAGACTTCCGCTTTGACCTATTAATAATTTAGTTTATTTTTCCCAAAAATTTCAGGTAAAATTTCTCAATTTATAGTGATATATTTTCAATGCAATTTGGGTCTATTAGGTCATGACAATCTCTTCTATCTTACATTCATTCTCCTTTTCCCCACACTGAGAATCCCAGTTCTCAAGGACCCCAAAGACAATATGAATAGAGTATCACATGACTACTCATTTGATTCAGCCCACGTTATATTCACAATAGTCTCAGATCAAAAATGTCAACATCTTAAAATAAAAATACCAACTGAATGCATGGAACATTTGTTTAATTTTAATTTACATTTTAAAGGATTACTTTCATTAGTTCAATTTTGTTTCATAATTATGCAAGAATATTTCCAGGTTTCCAATGACAAATCTAAAATCACAGTATAATCAAAGAAATCTAGCTTCTCCTTCTCTCCACCTATTCCCTTCTTTCCCTTTAGGAGTTGCCTTTCCTTCTTTCTTTTTTAAAAATGTTACAACTGATCTTTACATGTTGCATCTTTAATATAAACAAGTAGAAAATCCAGGAATGGACCGAAGCATAAATGGGAATTTATTATGTGATAGAAGCCACAGTTCAAGTCAGTTGGTGGATTGTGCAACAAATGGCATTGAAATAAATGATTATCATTTGTAAAAATAAAATTTTAAAGGTGAGTCTTTAACACTCTATTCATCAAATACATTTTTTTATTGCTTTTTATTTATTTTTGAGAGACAGAGAAAGACAGCTGGAGCAGGGGAGGGTCAGAGAGAGAGAGGGAGACACAGAATCCGAAACAGGCTCCAGGCTCTGAGCTAGCTGTCAGCACAGAGCCCGATGCGGGGCTCAAACCCACGAACCGTGAGATCTGACCTGAGCCAAAGCCGGACGCTTAACCGACTGAGCCACCCAGGCGCCCCTCAAATACATTTTTGATGGATAACATTTAAATACAGTTTTTAAGTTAAAGCATAAAAGAACTAGGGTAGTTTTTTACAAAACTATACGTACACTGACCACACAACCTAGCAATTGCACTCCTTGGCCCTTACCCAAAAGGGGTGAAAACTTACGTCCACACAAAAACCTACACACAATTGTTCATAGTAGCTTTATTCATAATTGCTGAAAGTTGGAAGCAACAAGACGTCTTTCAGGAGGTGAATGGGCTAATAAACTGTGGTACATCCAGGCAATGGCACATTTTAAAATTTTATTTATTCTTGAGAGAGAGAGAGAACAAACATGAGCCGGTGAGGGGCAGAGAGAGAGAGAAGCCCAAGCAGGCTCCACGTGTTTGAACTCACAAACCATGGGTCATGACTTGAGCTGAAATCAAGAGTCAGATGCTTAACCGATTGAATCACCAAACGCCCCCAGACAACGGCATATTATTCAGTGTTAAAAAAAGAAATGAGCTATCAAACCATAAAGAGACATAGAGGAACCTTAAATGCATATTACTAAATGAAAGAACCAGTTTGGAAAGGCTACATACTGTATGACTCCAACCATATGACTTTCTGAAAAAGGCAAAACTAAGGAAACAGTAAAAGGATCAGTGGTTTCCAGGGGGTGGCAGGAAAAGGAATAACTATTCTCTATGACACCATAAACGGTAGATACATACCATCATACATTTGTCAAAACCCATAGAATACACAACAGACCTTAATGTAAACCATGGTCTTTGGATGGTAATGAGCATTAATGTAGGTTCACTGGTTATAACAAATGTACACTCTGGTGTGGATGTTCACTGCAGGTGAGGTCATACAGGGCAGAGGCGGGTAGGGGTATGGGGAAAATCTCTTACTTTCTACTCACTTCTGCTGTGAATCTAAAACCGATCTAAAAAATAGCTTGTTAAAATAAAAAGCCAGGGTGATATTTAATACAATTTTAGACTAGGGACCATCTTTTTAAGAATGACTTAAAATCTTGAAGCCATAATGGAAAGGCAAATTTGACTGCTTTTTAATAAAAACTAAAGACTGCTTTGAGGCTGTGATATTGGAGTTGTAATAAATATGCATTTGGTCCTTGTCCATGGTTCTGGCACAGAGCTCCTGAACTCCTGTAATTTCCTAAGTGATAAGAGCACGAGGAACATCTTTTTTATTTTAATATTTATTCATTTTTGAGAAAGAGAGAGACAGACAGAGTGAGTGGGGGAGGGACAGAGTGAGGGAGACACGGAATCCAAAGCAGGCTCCAGGCTCTGAGCTGTCAGCACAGAGCCCGATTCGGGGCTCGAACCCACGAACCGTGAGGTCATGACCTGAGCCAAAGGTCGTACACTTAACTGACTGAGCCACCCAGGCGCACCAGGAACATCTTTTATTTTAACATTTGGTCTCTGACCCTGGTTCCTGACACAGAGCTCCTAAATCACTTGGAATTTTCTGGGAGCTCAGAGTGTCTTTTGTCTTGTGAGGTGACTCTTGGTGGGATCCTGGATAGCTTCAGGATGGGGACTGGTCACCAGAAAGACCAAGCCGTGATTAGATGTCTCACACCCCATCCTCCGGGAAGGGGAGAGAGACTGGAGACGGAGTAAACCATCAGTCATGCTTAATCCAAATGTTTGGGGTGCAAAGAGCTTCCGGGCTGGTGAATACGGGTACATGCTAGGAGGATGACCCGGCCCAGCTCCATGGGGACAGAGACTCCTGCACCAGGGAACCTGCCGGGCCTTGCCCTGTGTATTTCTACATCTGGAAATTCATCTGCAACCTTTATTATATAATCCTTTATTATATATCACGTCCTTTATTAGAGAAGAAATCAGTGTCTGTGAGCAAATGTTTCCATAAGTTCTTAGGCTGTTCTAGCGAGTGATCAAACCCAAGGAGGGGATCCTGGGAACCCAGATTTCCCGCAGGTCAGAAGTCCAGGTGACAGCCTGAGACTTGCAGTTGGCATCCGCAATGGGAGGTGGGGGAGAGGAAGCTTTGTGACTGAGCACTAAGCCTCTGAAATCTGATCACTTTCAGGCAGTGCCAGAACTGAGTTAACTGCAGGACACCCAGCTGGTGTCGCAAGAACAGTGGGTGCGTGGAAAACCCACATCTCTCGTGTCAGAAGTGAAGTGTGACGGCAGTGTGAGAGGCAAAACAGAGACAAAGGAAATCAGTATGGTTTCCCTTTGCAAAGGCAAAAAAAAAAAATAAGTAAAATAAAAAATCAAACGAAAACGTGGAAATGAATAGAGAGATAAAGAAGCAGACAATGAGCTAATTATTTAATAGCCAAATAGTTCTTAGAAATGGTTAACAAAAAGGTGAGAAACTAAACAGAAAAATGAGCAAAAGAGATGAATAGAGTTAATCATAAAAAAGAAACGCAGGGACATCTGGGTGGCGCACTCAGTCGAGTGTCTGACTCTTGGTTCCCACTCAAGTCATGATCTCACAGTTCGGGACTTGGAGCCCCACGTCGAGCTCTGGGCTGGCAGCGAGGAGCTTGCTTGGGATTCTCTCTCTCTCTCTCTCTCTCTCTCTCTCTGCCCCTCCCCCACTCATGTTTTTTTTCTCTCTCACTCTCTCAAAGTTAATAAGTAAACTTAAAAAGAAGAAACACAAATTCCCAAAAAACACATGAAAAGTTCTTTCAATCTTACCTGTAATTACAATGAAACAAATTAACAAAAATTTCCCACCTTTCAGACAGACAAAAAAATGTACAAGTTTGATAATACTCAGTATTTGTAAAGATATGCTTTTGGTGGATATAAATTGGTGCAACTTTTGGAAGGACAATTTCGCAGTACTTTCCAAAACTAAAAATAAATATAACCTTTCAGCGATTCCCTTTCCAGGACTGCATCATATAAAATATGTACAAGAGCTGTTTTTACAATATTGTTTTTAATAGACAAAAACATAAAAATATCCCTAAATGACTACCAACATATGGCCAAACAAATGAAGATTCATTTATGCATCAAGAATACAGCACAGCTAAGGGGTGCATGGGTGGCTCAGGTTAAGCATCCGACTTCGGCTCAGATCATGATCTCACAGTTCGTGGGTTTGGGCCCCGCATTGGACTCTGTGCTGACAGCTCAGAGCCTGGAGCCTGCTTTGGAGTCTGTGTCTCCCTCTCTCTAACCCTCCCCTGCTTGCACTCTGTCTCTCTCTCTCAAAAGATAAATAACCATTAAAATTTTTTAAAAATAAAAAAGAATACAGCACAACTATACATACTGATAGAGAAAGATATCCCTGACCAACAATTTAGTGAAAAAGATTTGGAACAACACACATCAAATGATTGCATTTATTACATAAAAGATGTCCAAGATATAGTGCTTAGTTCAAAGCATGCTGCAGAGGAGTATATATGAAATGAATCCTTAGGGAAAAGAAATGTATGGACACAGAAAATTTCTAAGAACCTAGTTAGTCACGGATGCCTCGAAGGAAAGGAACCAAAGGTGTACAGAGAAGTAAGCAGAAACTTCGTTTTTCACTCTTTACCCTTCCATATTGTTTAAACTTTTTCCAGCAAGTATCTTCCAAATTAAAAAGAATAAAAGTACAAGCAGGAAAATAAAAAAAGGGCTTTTCAGCATAAAGCAATGATGCATAAAAGAAGTAAGGGGATGATGAATTAGCATGATTAGAATAGGTATAATTTCCATTTCCCTAACAGCTCTGATGAGTTCAAAGTTTTGCAAATATAATAAATGATATGCTAATAAGCCCAAGGATAAAAACTGTTTACTCTTCATTTAACAAAATAATAAACAGAAGCAGGAGGAAATAAACATTTATCTTCCATCGCTGGCGACTTAGCAACTCACAACTAGACTGAAGGCTTTGGTCAGATTTCATTTTGTGTGAAGCAATTCACACCATCCCTCTCTGTTGCTATAGAAACAACCGTGACCAAAAAAAAAAAAAAATCATAACCCTCACTGTTGATTTTCTCCTCAAACAGGAAAAGAAGAAGGTCTTCTGAGGTGGTGAAAAGCGACACAATTGCCTTATTGATTAGCACATCTAATAATAAGGATCCTGGGCAGGGCCTAGAGAGAAAACATACCCATGTCCAAGTGTTGTACATGTAAGGGTTTTCCTTAGTTTTGAAAGTACCATAAGCAAACACCGTTCTGGTTTTGAATGTCCTATTCTGTGAAGAATTTTATTTACTGTTTTTAGATCATCCTTTCATTTGTAGAAAGAGAATAGCTAAGGAGATTTCTATTTAAAGTTTTTAGAAGGTATTTTTAAGCACCCTTCAGCTGCCTAAGCAATCAACTGTATCCTTTCTTGTTTGTTCTGTATTAAGAACATGAGAATTTTCATGTAGATGTGGTACATTTGGCAACAACAATTAGATTTACTGTTCGGCCTGGTGGGTTTGGTCTTCTGCACAAAAGCAGATTTCTGAAGGGGACATATTGGGTGGCATCAAATGTTCCTGACAGTAATAACAGGAGATGCTCGTCAGTAAAATGATGGAATAGTGTCATGATACAGTAGCACTTTGAAAAAAGGGAAACCTAGCTTTAAGCTTCTTTTGAGAAAAGGGCACCATTTTTGGCTGATATAAGATGCTGAATGGTGTAAATCAATTATAGCGGGTTCCTCTAAAGTCAGGAAAAAACACAATAAGAATGAGAATTTGAAGACTGATACAAACAAGCTGGGTGGCAATTTAATCCTCCAAAGCATGGAGGATTATTCAAGTCTATTTTCTCCCTTAAAAGCCACTGGCTGTAAATAAAACTGACCTCATATTTAAAAATAATTTTGACTTAATGTCATATCTTTTAAAATAATCTACATATTTTCAGTCCACGGGCTAAGACGCAATTAAGGAAAAGTGAAATTTTAATTTTATGTACTTTTCTGAGCGGCTAGAGAGTCAGGTAAATAAATCCAATACCTAACTGGGTTCGGGAGAAGGGCTGGGAACAGAAGGTCAGTAAATAATGCCAGTCACTGTCATAGGAATGCCGGCAGGGGACTCTAAACAAAGTCCTCCAAGCAGGGGACCAAACAAGCCTCTTTGACAGGAAAGGAAGAAAAGAACGTCAAAATTGTCTACCATTCAGTCATTTCTTCATTAACAAAAATTGGGCAAGTGAAGATTCAGTAATGAGTAAGACTAAAATAGTCTTTACCCTCAAGGAGCTTTCCTTCTAGAAGAAGAAACACATGTAAAACAGAAAAACAAGTGAGTGATGAGATCATTGTCAACAGTCTCAAGTGGAACAGATTTCCAGTCAAGATGGTTCTGTAAATTCACACTTCGGGGATACCTTCCGTTCCCAAACACACAGCAATGAAAGAGAAGAAACACAAATGTGAACATTAAAGACACAGGTCATGCTCGGAAGCAAGATGAACATCTTCCTGGATGAGAGCATGCATAACAACACATCGGTATCCGGAATATACGAAGAACTCTCCTAACTCAGTGGTGTTGAATCATCAGTCCAGTTAGAAAATGAGCAAAAATATGAACGTATATGTCACCAAAGAGAAGTTACGATGATACAAACGAGCCCATGGAAAGATGTTCCACATCATTAGCCATCTGGGAAACATTAACTAAAAATCACGATGAGACAGCGCCACAACCTATTGGAAGAGCCAAGATAAAAACGGCGATGCCAAAAGTTGGTGAGAATGCAGAGAAACTAGATCTCTCACACGCTGCTGGGGGGAGCGTAAAATGGTACAGCCATTCTAGAACACAGGTCGACAGTTTCTTACCAAATTTAGGAGGTACTTAATATACAACCCAGCAATCAAACCCCTAGACATTTATTCCAGAGATATGAAAACTTCACAGCCTGGATGGATATCAAGAGCATTATGCTAAGTGAAAAAAAATGAAAACTATCTCAAAAGTCTACATACTGTCTGCATGCATTTACATAACCTTCTAGAAATAATAAAACTATAAAGATAGAGAAAAGATTAGAGGTCGTCAGGGGAGGATGTGGTTGGGGGGTGGGGATGAGATGGGGTGGAAGGCATGAGGGATGTCTCTTGGTGCTGATCACATTAATCTATACTTAGAATTAAATTTCATAGAACCCCCTACACACACACACACACACACACACACACACACACACACACACATAAACGGAAGTTAAAAAATTGAGTAGTATGGGGCACCTGGGTGGCTCATTCGGTTAAGCATCTGACCTTGGCTCAGGTCATGATCTCATGTGTCATGAGTTTGAGCCCCGCATTGGGCTCTGTGCTGACAGCTCAGAGCCTGGGTCCTGCTTCAGATTCTGTGTCTCCCTCCCTCTCTGCCCCTCTCCCACTTGTGCTCTGTCTCTGTCTCTGTCTGTCTGTCTCTCTCTCTCTCTCTCTCAAAAATAAACAAACATTAAAAAAATTTTAATTGAATAGTGAATTGAAAATTTGGAAACCGAATAAGGTCTGTAGTCTAGTTAGCCATAACATCCTAACATCCACTTCCTCATTCTGATATTGTACTACAGTTACATAAGATGCCAACACTGGGGGGAGCTGGGCAAAGGGTACATGGGAGTCTTTACTATTTTTGCAACTTCCTCACAGTCTTCTAAAAAGATTTTTTAGATGAGTAGAGAGAGATGGACTGTACAGCAAATAAAGTATTGTTGGGGTCCCTGGGTGGCTCAGTGGGTTAAGCGGCCGACTTTGGCTCAGGTCATGATCTCGCGGTTCATGAGTTCAAGCCCCGCGTCAGGCTCTGTGCTGACAGCTCACAGCCTGGAGCCTGCTTCGAATTCTGTGTCTCCTTCTCTCTCTGCCCTTCCCCTGTTCATGCTCTGTCTCTCAAAAATAAATAAATATATAAAAATTTTTTTAAATGAAGTATTGTTTATCCACAAGGGTACAAAGACAGTAAGAGCCCCTCTCAAAATATATGGCAAAATTCTAGAGGACACCAGGATTTCATTTAGAAGAAAAAATAAGAGCTTTATTCTATTAGGATAAAGAAGAATTTCTTTAATAAGATTTTTTTATATAGGTATTGTCAAGTTGGTTTCCATATAACACCCAATGCTCTTCCCCACAAGTGCCCTCCTCCATGCCCATCACCCCCTCCCCCTTTCCCCCTCCCCCTTCAGCCCTCAGTTTGTTTTCAGTATTCAAGAGTCTCTCCTGATTTGCCTCCCTCCCTCTCCCTAATTCTTTCCCCCTCTTCCCCTCCCCACAGTCCTGTATAAGATTTTTTT
>NC_043709.1:8193109-8210138 GCF_006229205.1 Suricata suricatta | reverse complement strand
CCCAGTGAGACCTGTGTCAGACTTCTGACCTGCAGAACTGTGAGACGACACGTTTGTGCTGATTGAGCACCGAGTTTGTGGTAATTTGTTACGGCAGCAACAGGAAGCTGCCACAGGGACTTACCTCTGTTGATTTCCAAGCATTAATCTCGGCTGGTAGTGTTCCACGGAACAGCACAGCCCGGCTAGGCAACGGAGTGTCTTGGCGCTGCTCTTGTTTTAGTCCTGCCTCGTAAGCGTTTGCTGTCAACAACAGAAAGCTAAGATTTCAGTTTGGCAAAAAATAGTAATGTTTTTACATTAGCTCACAATTTTTAAGTTAATTACTCCTGAAGATCCATTTTGTCGGCAACATACACATCATCTGCTAGTGGTCATTTTAACATATCCCTTTACTATAATTGACACATTCAGGCGGATTTCAAAATACAGCTTTGATGCTTTTCTACCATCAGCAATTTTATCTTATACTTTATTATTTGAAACAGCTTTTTAAATTTTTTTAATGTTTTTTATTATTTATTTTTGAGAGACAGAGAGAGACAGTGCGAGCAGGGGAGGGTCAGAGACAGAGGGAGACACAGAATCTGAAGACAGGCTCCAGGCTCTGAGCTAGCTGTCAGCACAGAGCCCTACGCGGGGCTCGAACGCATGAACCATGAGATCTTGACCTGAGCTAAAGCCAGGCGCTTAACCGACTGAGCCACCCAGGCGCCCCTGAAACAGCTTTTTTAAAATAAGGTACAGTACAGTGTAGAAAATAGAGCCTGAACGTTCTTCTTAGCAAAGTAGGAATGGCGACTAGAATTGGTCTAATTACCATGCAAAAGAACCTTATGACTGCAGTGTGGATTTCATGTGGTCACATAGATGATGTGCAGGTTCGACGGTGAGAAACTGCTTTGAAACAAAATTTTTAAAAGATTTCGACATAAAAGAATATGCCAGTGAAAATGAATGGATAGTTCTGCTTATACGTTTTTGCTAATGGTTTTGTCGTTCCCATTTTCCTTTCTAGGTTAATTACCATGTAAACGAAGTATCAGTTCTAGGGTAGGAAAGCTGGCTTCAGCCTGGCGGATGCACACCACTGCGGGTCCATAAAGACCTCCCAAGGGCTAGGCGGGCATAGATAGTTATAAAGACATCGATGTCCAGATCCAGCACTTGTCTGTGTGTCTTTGCAAAAACCGACGTGCCTGAGAATGCAACTGTGTGGAAGCATCAGGCTAGTTCTTTCCTCCTTCCCTTTCCTTTTTTTTTTTTTTTTTTGGTAATTTTTTAAACCTTTATTTATTTATTTCTGAGACAGAGACAGAGCAGGAACAGGAGAGAGGCAGAGCGAGAGGGAGACACAGAATCCAGAGCAGGCTCCAGGCTCTGAGCTGTCAGCACAGAGCACGATGCGGGGCTTGAACTCACGAACCACGAGATCATGACCTGGGCTGAAGTCGGCCGTGTCACTGTCTAAACCATCCTGTTTCTTCCCTTTCCTAATCAATTTCCTCCCACTTTACAAAGAAAGGCCTATCCTCTACCCATCTACTAGAGTGCAATTTCCTTTATGCTGCAAACACAAGAACCCCTAAACACCAAACAATAGTAGAAAAGACTGGTATAGGGAATCCTCTTTTAATCAAGGCTGGGGAAAACCCAAAATAAAGCTCCACAATTTTTTCTCTTTACACACGTTTCTTTTAATGGCAAAGCATGGCATAAAGAACAGGGCATTTTCGTCCATCCTGGATGTTTGGTACTGAGATATAATGTAGTATGGAGGAGGTGTATTTAACAACTTTCATTTAATGTCCTGTGCTTTTCATCCCCCAGCGATTGTCAGAGTCGCGTCATTTCTGAGGAAGAGTCCCAGGGGAGGAGAGAAGGGAAGCATCGGAGGCGGGGCACCATTTCATCAATGCAACAAACTGACAAGGCTCGGTGCCCTAGCCTTCTCTCCGAAGAAAAGACTTCAGGTGTGTGAATGCAGCCAGAGTGATGTTGGTTTACATGTTTCTTTGAACAAATAAGGTAAAATGTTTTCTAAGGAAAGTTTAAGGGGCGCCTGGGTGGCTCAGTCAGTTAAGCATCTGACTCTGGCTCAGGTCATGATCTCAAGGTTCATAGGTTGGAGCCCCATGTCAAACTTGGGCTGACAGCTCAGAGCCTGAAGCCTGTTTTGGAGTCTGTGTCTCCCTCTCTCTCTGCCCCTCCTGCACTCATGCTCTGTCTCTCTTTCTCAAAAACAAACATTGAAATTTTTTTTTAAAGTTTAAATATGACTTCGCCAACTGTTTTGATAAGAGCTGGTTTTCCAGTGAGGTTAATATGGCTAATAGTTTCCAGAAATTGAATGAACCAAATCTGGAGTTCTCAAGAGTTGTTGAAATATATTTAAAGCATATGAAACAATAAAATAATTGTTTCAAGGGGCAACTGGGTGGCTCAGTTGTTAGTTAGGCGTCTGACTTTGGTTCAGGTCAGGATCTCACAGTCTGTGAGTTTGAGTCCCGGGTCAGGCTCTGTGCTGACAGCTCAGAGCCTGGAGCCTGCTTCGAATTCTGTGTCTCCTTCTCTCTCTGCCCCTCCCCTGCTCACACACACACTCTCTCTCTCTCTCTCTCAAAAGTAAATAAACATTAAAAAATAATAAATAAATAAATATTAAAAAACATTTCTTAAATAATTGTTTCTAAAATTATTATGTTGACATGCACACTAGAATTAATATTTGTTCTTTTTCCCACATTCTGAGTATATCAGGTTCAATTAAAGTATAACCGGTATCATTAGTAGTCATCTGATAACTTTTTGAAAAGGTTTTTTGATATTATTCTCAGAAACTGAGAAAGTAAATTACCCCTAATGACTGTTTAACAAATCTTTTTCTAAGTAGGTTGTTTCCAATTCCTTGCTTTCAACAACAACCGAAGAAAGACCTAATCCAGTTAACAGTTGACAAGAGATGAAAAACATTTTTAGAATAAATCGATATATAATCCTGGCATGTGACTTGAAAGGAAATCTTAGAGCTGAGGGACAAGCTATAATAAAACACCTTCAATTCCCACCTACAATTTTATGTGAACAAGTCTTCCCAGCATTTCCATCTATAAAAATGTAAATGAGAAACAGAATTTAGGCTGAACCCTGCTAACTTCTAGCAATAAGTAGTATTCACATGTCTGTAAACAAACACTTCCACGTATTTCCAATAAAACTATATTCTTCATGCTTAATAAGTATTTATAAAAATTTACAACACACTTATGTGGTTTGGGTTTTGATCAGTTGTGTACTAAAAGTAATTGTAATGACAAGTCAATCTAGAAAGAACACTTTACCACTTAAAAGCCTCTGGCCATAGAAAATTTAGAAAAATAATTTCCATTTATATACATACTTAATGTGGCGAAGACTTTCAAGCATAAAAATACTTTCTATTAGGATGAAGTCCTACAAGGGATGTGGAATAGAAATATGACTTCAAGGAGAAAAGGCAGTGATGCAAAACTTCCAAAAGTTGAAGACTTCGCGTGCTTTTTCAAATGGGTGACTGGAGGTATGGATCACATTAGTATTTAGATTCCGTTAGCTACAGTTAAAAGGCTCCTGGAACATTTCATTTTGCTCTCTTTGGTCTTTAATTCCAATATTTTGAATCATGTCCTTTGTAGTTACTCGTGGTACAATTTCATATGCCAACTTAACAGTTTTTAAGGAGGTATGTCAGTTTTCAAAATCGTCTTAGGGGCTACACAAGAAACATGACTTGAAAACCGATGGCATCAGACGCGGTGGTCCTGGTCTTCAGAAAGTTTACAGCCTGACTCGGGAGATGAGTCTGACATACAGACTTATGGGAAACAACCAGAGGAAAACAATACCAAGCCAAACTTTCTTAAATTAACTAATTTTAGGAATAGACATCCTATGGAGGAAAAAAACTCACTGCGCACCAGAACGTGCCTCAAATAGGAAGGAGAATTTCAACAAGGCTTTGAAGGATGGCCGGGATCCTGGTGGATGTAGAATGAGAAGGGATCCCAGGCAGGAGGAACTACGTGGGCAAGAAAGGAACACGTGTGATACATGCCAAGGATACTGAAGAGAGAATAAGAACTTTGCAATTACAGTTCTTTTCATTTTCTCGTAACTTCACATGAAAATGAATAATTAAAATTAGCTTCTTTGGGACTTGAACATTTTATAATTAATACTGGCAAACAGTCGTGGTTTGAGGCTTAGGTCATCTGTGGACTTTCAGGTGACTCATCAGAAGCTACCTTTATTATCACTCTTTGAGTATACGGCAGTGAAATGATCCTTGAAGTGATACGGACTTAGGTGTAGACATCACAGAGGTAGATTAATAACAGTTGCAGGAAGTCAATTTTGAAGTAAAATGTGAGGAAAACTGAAGAACAGCAAGAACTGTGAGAAAAAAAACAACACCTTGACTATTGAGAGATGTATTTTAGGCTAGAATAGTTAAAACTTTACAAACCTATAGGGGCGCCTGGGTGGCTCAGTCAGTTAAGCATCCAACTCCAGCTCAGGTCATGATCTCACGGTTTGGTTTGTGAGTTCGAGCCCCGTGTCAGGCTCTGTGCTGGCAGCTCAGAGCCTGGAGCCTGCTTTGGTTTGTGTCTCCCTCTCTCTCTACCCCTCCCCTGCTCATGCTCTGTCTCTGTCTCTCAAAAATAAAATAAACATTAAAAAATAAAATTTCAAATCTAAATTAAATAATCTTATAGGGGCAAGAAGAAAGGTAGTTAGAATAGAATGAGTCTATGGAAATTCATTTAGAAATTGTTTTAGCATCAGCACAACACTGGAAGTGACGCGTGCTTCATTGAATTGGGTGATTGCCCAACACTTATTTCCAGATTTGCCCAAGCAAAGGGAAAGGAGAACACACAGTTAGTCCCTCAGTGGCAATGAGACTGTGAAGCCACAGGCCGGGAGGACTCCTGTGTGAATGTGAAACCCCAAAGGAAAAAGCGAAGGCACTGAAGCAATGATGCTATTGGGTCATTGGAAGATGAGAGGTTAGATACCAGGGCTGAGGGTGCCGGGAGGAAACCGTCGAGAGAGAGGCTGTCGATTGCACTGAGCCTGCATCACTCAGATAATGCCGCAGAGCAGAGCCAGCAGGCCCTGGGCTACTGCTTAGAAGGGACAGCAAACTGACATTCAGCTGTCACACATTCACCTTCCGGAGCTGAGATGCTCCACACATGGAAGAAATTCCCAATTTGTCCCACCTCTTATTTAGCGTCTAATAAACACTGCGGCTACGGATTGACGTGTCCTTTCAGGTGTGATTTAAGTAAAGGAAGTCATTCACATAACACAATTAGCTTTAAAAAAAAAAAAACCAAATCACATGCATCCATCAAAGACAATGCTCCGTGGGCTCATGAAGAGCTGGGAGGACACGGAAGTCTCATGGTGATTAGTATCTAACTTTTGCAGAATCGTGAGTTCAGAACTTACCAACTTCCCTGTCCTGGAGCATAACTGCACTTAGGCATCTGCAGTCATTGATAACTTTCTTAATTTCTTAAAGTTCCATCTTGTAATCATTTCAAAAGTATCCAGAGACCGCTGCGAGAACGGTTCCCGTACACTCTGCAGCCAGGTTAACTAACTGATCACATTTCGCGCCATTTGCTTTAGAATTCTTCTTTGTGTACAGACACAAATGAGGATACTGCTGGACTTTAAACCTTGAGGAAAAGCCATCGCCTAGGTTGGGTTCCCCGGGAAAGCGATCCCAAGGCTCAGATGGGTAGGAGGGAGATCCATGAGAGAGACACGTGCTCTCTGTACTGGGCACCCCCCAGGGGCCTGGAAGGCGGGACTAGGGGGGCGGGGAGAGGGGCAGAGAACCTGGCCTGTGAGGCGGTTGAGCAGAGGCCTTGGCCAATCTGCTGGGCGCTGTGGGGCTGCCTTGAAGCAAGGGAGCAGCCCCCCCACATCCAACAGGTCACTGGATGGTGTTTCAGGAAGCGGCCGTGACCTTGGGTGACGAGCCTGTCTTCACTGAGCTGAGACCCCTCAGCTGCCAACCCTCCCAAACAGCTGAATGAGTGCCTTGACCTTGATGGGGGGGGGCTGGGGGGCGCCCCAACATCCACTAGAGACACCACCTCTCTGTTCCTACTTACTTCTGAGAAATGCTTCGGAGCAGCCAGAGGCAGCGTGCGAGCCCTGGAAATTTATTTGGAAAGGTGACTTTTGAGATTAGTGGAGAAAAGGCTATTGTTTTCAATGAAAACAGAAAAAGACATGGAATAAGAAAGCAGAGATGTTTAAGCCAATTTTAAAAATGAAATTTTAAATCGGTAGACAAGAAACGGCGAGAAAGGACAAACTTTTGTTGCAGGAGATCTTAAAAATCGAGTCAAGGTAATTTTACTTCAGTGTTTTGCTAACAACAGCATACAAAATTTGAGACACTGCCGGTAGTTCTCACTTAAGAATAATGGGGAACAGGAGAATGCACCAACTATGTGCACCGCTCAGCTCAAAGAGGAGCAGGCATAGAGTCACTGCACAAGCAGGATGAAGAATCAGTGGCCGACTCCCAGGGTAAGAGAGTGCTCGGAGTGCAACACGGTTTCCATCACCCAAGACTTAGTAGGAGGTTTTTTAAAAGTCAAAACTGAGGGCGCCTGGGGGGCTCAGTCAGTTAAGCATCTGACTTCAACTCATGTCATGATCTTGCGGTCCAGGAGTTCAAGCCCCGCATCGGGCTCCGTGCTGACAGCTTGGAGCCTGGAGCCTGCTTCGGATTCTGTGTGTGTGTCTCTCTTTCTGCCCCACCCCTACTCGCTCTCTGCCTCTCTCAAAAATAAACAAACGTTAAAAATATTTTTTAAGTCAAAACTAATTTTACAGAATTTGCAATAGCAATCTAACATGGAAACAGCTAGAACTAAAAGTAATTTTTAAAAAGGAAAATAACTGCTGACCACGGAGAGCTTCCTCTGTCCCCCAAAGGTGACAGCGGTGCGTTGGTAAGGTGTGAGATTTCTCATCACTATCCTCACGTCTGGAAAAAAGGAAACAGAGTAGACAATCCTTTTTTCTCCTACTCAGGACTGAGGAGAGGTGGAAATGGGTGAAGAAAAAAAAATAGGCGCAGCAGAGTGAGTAAATAAAGACGTTGACACTTTAACGGAAGTGAAAGCTACAGTTTCACACTGAACTGGGTGGATGATCTGAAGCTCCAGGGCAGCCCCCGCCCCGCGGCGCCAGGATCCATTTCTCAACCAGACAGAACGAGCAGGATCCCGGGCAAACGACTCCGGAGACAGAGCAGACTTCGCGTGTTCGAAACAAGGTCGCGTATGCAGCCTATTGAGGGCTCCCCTTCCTCACGGCTGCAGAAAAATGGATAAAATAAGAAACAGCACACGAACTGCAACGAGGTGAAGAAAACGAACTGGTCTCAGACATGGTGGGAGCATCAAGAAACACTGAGTGTATCTGAGCAAATAACTGCCCAAGTTGATTGTGCCGGACCTACACGGCCCCGTTTACTCCTTAGACAACGCTACAATAGACAGTGTATCAGCCCCATTTTACGGATGAAACTGCAGCACAAAGGTGAATGAAATAGCATGTCCGAGGGCACACGGTCCACACAATCTGAGTTAGGGTTCAAATCTAGTCAATGTCAGGTGCCAGGACCTAAGTGCTTCACCGTTAACTCTATGCCTTCAAACCAAACTGCAGCGGGCGCCTGGGTGGCTCAGTCGGTTGAGCATCCGACTTCGGCTCAGGTCATGATCTCGTGGCTTGTGGGTTCGAGCCTCGCGTCGGGCTCTGTGCTGACAGCTCAGAGCCCGAAGCCTGCTTCAGATTCTGTGTCTCCCTCTCTTTGTCCCTCCCCTACTCATGCTGTCTCTCTGTCCCTCTCAAAAATAAACATTGAAAAAAATTAAAAAAACAAAGCCCAGAAAACAGACTCCTAGTGAGAGCTGCCTAAGCAGCAGCAAGATGTGAAGAAAGGACCTGGGAACGAGACACACACATTCTGGGAGGGAAAGGAGAGAAGAGAGCAAGGAGGGAGGGGAAGCAAGAGAGAGAGAGAGAGAGAGGAAGCCGGCATGCAAAAAATAGATTCCAAATGCGCAAGAAAATATACTTCAAGGAACAGAAGGCCATTCCTCACAATATGGCATTAAATGTTTGAAGTTATTGTAAATTGTGCATTTTCATAGATTTTATTTTAGAATTGTTGCGACTGTGTCACAAGGTTGAGCATTTGAAGAAACGTTTCTTGGTCTTATGTGTTTCCTCTTCTTTTTTTTAGGAAATGCTTTCCGTATCTCCTCCCTATTTTTCGGTGAGGCTGTCCTTTTCCCACAGATTTGTAGTTCTTTATAGATTCTGGATAATCCCTTGCCACTTACATATGTTAGAAATTTTTCTCCTAGTTTGGGGCTGTCTTTACTTTTTATATGGTGTTTTTTGATGGAGAGATAATTCTTAAATTTAATATAGTTTTATTAGTTTTTCTATTGCTGCCAAAAATTACAACAAATTAACTGGCTTAAAACACGACAGCCATTCATTATGGAGATGAGCGGGCCGGGCAGGCGTGGCTGGGTTCTCTGGCTTGGGTCTCCCAAGGCCAAAGTCAAGGTGTCAATGAATCTGGAGGAATGATCCACTTCCAAGATCATTCAGGTTGTCGGCAGAACTCAGCCTCCTGGTGGTGGTAGGACTGAGGTCCCCATTTCCTTGCTGGCTGGCCACCAGATCGGTCTCTGCTTCTAGAAGCCACTTGCATTCCTTAGCACTCCATTTTCTAGCCAGGAAGGGTGCATCAAATCCTTCTCACACTTGGAATCTGTGGCTTCCTCTTCTGCCATCAGCTGGAGAAAATTTTGTTTTTAAATGATGGGTGTGATTGGATTAAGCCCATGTGGAGACTCCCTTTGTGACGTACAATGTAACATAATCAGGGGAGTGACACCTCTTCGCACTCACAGGCCATACCCACACTCAAAGGGGAGGGCATCCGACTTCAGCTCAGGTCACGATCTCGTGGTTTGTGAGTTTGAGCCCCACTTGAACTACAGGCAAGGCTCATTGGGGCTTATTCTCAGTATTCTGCCTACCACAAGAGTCAAAAGGACAAATGCTTTTTTAATAGCTGGTACTTTTGTGGTATGTTTTAGAAATCCTTCCGGGAGCACTGGGTGGCTCAGTCGGTTGAGGGTCTGGCTTGGGCTCAGGTCATGATCTGAGACAGAATGTGAGCAGGAGAGGGGGGACAGAGAGAGGGAGAGACAGAATCTGAAGCAGGCTCCAGGCTCCGAGCTGTCAGCACAGAACCCGATGTGGGGCTCGAACTCCCAGGTCACGAGATCATGACCTGAGCCGAAGTTGGACGCTTAACTGACTGAACCACCAGGTGCCCCTCGTTGTCTGTTTTTAAAACTCAAAAGTTTGGGGCGCCTGGGTGACTCAGTCAGTTAAGCGTCCAACTTCAGGTCAGGTCATGATCTCACATTCGTGAGTTCAAGCCCGGCATCGGGCTCTGTGCTCACAGCTTGGAACCTGGAGCCGGCTTCAGATTCTGTGTCTCTCTGTCTCTCTGCCCCTCCCCCTCTCAGCTCCATCTCTCTCTGTCTCAGAAACAAACAAAATATTTAAAAAAAATTTTTTAACTCAGAAGTTAGATGTTACTCTTTTACACAGAAAGTGTTCATTTTATTTTATATACATATTATTTGTTAGTCACTCCCTCTTGCATTTCCAACCATTCTTCTGGGACAGTTTTCCTTCTTTTTGCAGCGTGTACTTTAACAAAGGTCCCACGGGGGTAAGCTCCAGGTTCTTTATTTATCTGTCAGTGACTATTTCATCCTTCTCTCTGAATGGCAGTGCTGCGGGCACATAATTACAGGCCGTGATGTTCTCGGCACTTTGAAGATGCTCCGTCACGGTCATCCTGTCTCCGCCGCAGTCAGGAGGCGAGGACGCCGGCGTGGTGACTGCCATTCCCCTGCAGACGTGTCCTCTGGGTCTTAGTCCTCTTTTCGTGTTTTCCTTTTCCTTTGGACATAGCTTCGAGTTCACTAAACTAAGTTTTTGATTTCAGTGGTGTTCCTCATTTCTGTAAGTGTCCATTTCTCAAACTCCTACATTCATTCCTAATCATCTTTTTTTTGAAGTAAAAAAGTTTTAATTTTTAGAATTTGGTTTGGCCCGAGGAGCCAGGCTGTGGCAGATACAACTGACATTTGAATAATTAGATTAGTTTAGAGAAGGATAAATCCATTTTTGACACCTGTGCTTGTGTATCTTTTTTTAAAATGTATTTCAGACTTAGTTTTCAGAGCAGTTTTAGGTGTCCGACAAAATTGAGGGAAGCACAGAGGTTTTCCACATGCCCTTCCTGCACGCGTGCAGAGCCTCCCCACATCCACACCATGTTGACACGCTGTATTTATTTAAACATTTAGATACACGGCTACCCTACGTTGTGTATCTGACCTTTCTACTATCTACAATCTTTCAGGGACTAAATATGTTCATTGCTAATCTTTTTTTTCCCTGGATACAGATTGTGAGCCTGTCTGATTTTAATTGGTGGGATTCCTGTGGAACTAACTTGTGATACGAGCTTTATTCTTCCACAGAAAATTACCTCGAATCGCTTGTGCCCTCTTGAGTGTCCGGTTCTGCACAGCAAACCCTGGCTTTCCTTCACGACACTCGAGTCAGGCCCAAGCCCATTTTTTATAAAACCATTGACAAGTGCCTTAAACACCTCCACCCCTACAGGCACCTCCGGTGTCCCACAGGCACCAGCTCCAAGTCACTGGGACCCTGACTCACACGTCCTGTCCTTATTTTGTTTATTTAATTAATTAATTTAAATTTGTAGGAGGCAAGATCTTTGGGGCCCTCCCTTACCTCTCGTGAGGCCAGAACGGTCCCAGTGATTCGTCATTAAGTCTTTGGTTATACAAGAAACGGGTGTCTAGGAGTCCCTGGTAAGTCTAATCACCAGAAGTAGGCCTAAAATAATTTTCAGTAAAAACAATCGCATCTAGTAGGATTCCATTTTTATAAAACTGATTTCTCTCTCATTATCCATTTTCTAAATGTATATATGCACAGAAAGATGCCTAGAATTCATGCTCATCTGATATGAGTTGTGGCTATTTCAGAGTGATGGGATTGGAAGTGATGGATTCTTTTTAAAAATTTTTTTAAATGTTTTTTATTTATTTTTGAGAGACAGAGAAAGACAGTGTGAGCAGGGGAGGGTCAGAGAGAGAGGGAGGTACAGAATCCGAAGGCAGACTCCAGGCTCTGAGCTAGCTGTCAGCCCAGAGCCCGACGCAGGGCTCGAACCCACGAACCATGAGATCATGACCTGAGCTGGAGTCAGACGCTTAAGTGACTGAGCCGCCCAGGCGCCCCTTATTTGCTTTTTTTTTTAATGTTTTATTTATTTTTGATACAGAGAGAGACAGAGCATGAGAGGGGGAGGGGTAGAGAGAGGAAACAGAACCGGAAGCAGGCTCCAGGCTCTGAGCTAGCTGTCAGCACAGAGCCCGACGTGGGGCTCGAACCTACGAACGGTGAGCTCGTGACCTGAGCTGAAGTCGGACACTCAACCGACTGAACCACCCAGGTGCCCCGGAAGTGATGGATTCTTTAGTACTTTTGAACTTGTATTGTTTTTACAAGAATAGAGTGATTTTTCTGAAGCAAAAACAAAAGACTAAAAATAACCAGACTGGAAAGAAATAGTCTAAGATGTTAGTAGAAGTTAGTTTGGGGTGACAGAGTTATAAGTTACCGTTATTTTCTTTTTTGTACGTTTGTTGAAGTTAAATAAAAATCACGGCATTCATCAGTGCACATGCTTTAGTAGGAACTACCATTTGTACCATAAGCCCAGCCACCTAGACTGGATGTGACAAGGCAACCAAGTGTGACTCCGCGTCAACTCTGTTAGTACAAAGTTCACCGTAAGAAGCTACATTAAGGTGGTGTTTTTGCTTATAAAAGCACGGCAACTATTTTAAAGTTTTACTTCCGGTCCAACAGGAAACATAAATGATTTTTAGGGAGACAGTTCCATGACGTAGAGTGCTATTACATTTAACATGGACCAGAGTAATACTTCTCTAATACAAGTCAAGTTCCGTCGCAAAGAATAATACAACCTCAGAGCTCTTCACGGAGGATCGGATCACCGGCAGAGGCAACGCTTTGCTGGCCTGGTTGTAAGCAGCCAGGGACAAGCTCGGTGTAAGCTTTTTAAATGATCGCCTCTAAGGAAAGCACGTAACCCCGAGGCTTGCTGTTCAGAGAAGCTGAGTTATCGCTGTGTGTAGTTTTCCGTCCTGCTGTCATGCAGCAATTATCATTAGTTCATCTCTTCCTTCCAACCACAAAGTCACCTAAACGAAGGCCATCCAAGCTATCTACCACAATTACAACTTGGCGAAAACATCTAGGAAGAGAAGAAAAAGGAGAAGTAGTAGTAATGTGTGTGTAACACCTTCTCCGAAGTACCTTTTCTCCTTTGCTGATTTGCCGCAGAGAAGCGGGCACAGCTGTTTCAGCTCTGGATCCTAAAGCCTGGAAATCAGATTTCTAGCAGCGCATTCAATTTTACATTTCATTATAACTAAATAATTTAGAGACGTCTTTAAATACATCCTGATGGAAATTTACCTGCGTGATACCATCACTTGCCTCTCTAACTTAAATGTTAGTCATTTTCAATTTCTCTCTTTCTTCTCCAATATATCACCTATTTACCCCGTTTTCTCTCTATATTCTATCTTTACACATTACCTTTCCTCCATTTCAATAACCCTAGAGCAGGATGCTGGATGAAAACAATCGTCTCTTACCAAGCTCCCCCTCAATTCGTATCGCCTTCATTTCTACACAAAGCAATGAGAATTATCTTGCACAAACAGCTGTTTTCAGTAATGAGAAAGCTAAGTTCTGTGACTAAGCTAAACATCCCTTCTGTTCTGCAGGGCCTACAGTGGGTCCTAGTTGCTAGTGGTATCAAATAGAGTTTTCCAAATACTGTTCATTATGTCCTTTATGACCTGTGCTGAGTATTCTCAGTGATCTGTCCACATTTTTTCTACATATTCAAATTTATGTTCTCGATTCCGCTTAGTCTGAAAACCATGTATTAACGGGACTAATGCATTTCTGGTTTGTACTCTTTACAATGGAGCAATGAGAGAATGAGCCCTGGGTCCCTGACATCATGAAGGGCCGTATCAGTCCTAGAATATTTAGTGCTTGGTTATTTTTAGAGAGAAAAAGAAAAAAATGCTTTTATGTTTAAGCCATTAACATTTTTGTAGCCTCTTCTACTATCACGTATGGAAACACCTAATTCTGATCGATCCGCCTATCTCCAAGTTTTCATTTGCTATGTCTCCTGTCCCATTAAGAATGCCGCTCCAATTTATTTTCCTCTCTCCTTCCCCCACTCACACGCACACCAAATTGTCAGTTTTCCTTCTTCCTTTAAATACTTTTTTAATGTTTATTCATTTTTGAGAAACAGAGTGCGAGTGGGGGAGGAGCAGAGAGTGAGAAGGAGACACAGAATGCGAAGCAGGCTCCAGGCTCTGAGCTGTCAGCACAGAGCCGGATGTAGGGCCCGAACCCATGAACTGCGAGATCGTGACCTGAGCCAAAGTCGGCCACTTAACCGACTGAGCTGCCCAGGTGCCCCTCTTTCTTCCTTGTTTGCATTCATAGGTCTAACAGGAGAGACCTGGCAGGGGACCATGGAGAGAGGAAGGGGGAAAGAGAGCGGAGAAGAGTGAGGGACACAGATCAAGGGAGACTACTGAATACTGAAGACAAACCATGGACTGAAAGGGGAGGGGGAGGGAGGGAGGGGGTGATGGTCATGGAGGGGGGCACTTGTGGGGAGAAGCACTGGGTGTTATATGGAAACCAATTTGACAATAAACTATTATAAAAAAATAAATAAATTAAAAAAAATAAAAAATAAATAAAAATACATTACATTAAAACAAAAAAAATAAAGCTTCAGATTCAAATGTCTACATGGAAATGATTAGTATTAACAAGCTTATTTAATCCAATTACTCTTTTTTTGAATGCAAACACACACATCTACATATCTAGTATGTAGATGTGTACACATACATAGTGATGGATAAAATTTTTAGATCATTTAACAGATTTTTAATAAATTTACTACATTTTTACATCCAAACATTCGCTACTCACTTTAAATAATATTCTCACTACAAATTCATTTCAATGATGCCATCATTCACTAAAACTCTTTTTGAACCTTTTTTTTTTTTTTTTTTAAACAAAGGGCATTTATTACAGGCTTCAGTTTGCCGGGCTTGAACTCGGGCTCACAGACTTCACCAATGCAGTGGATCCGTGCTGAGAGCCTGAACTTTTTTTTAAACAGACTGAAAGCCCTCACTAGACATAACCCCCAAGAGAACAGAAATATGCCCGCTTTGCTTACTGGGCCTAGAACAGTGTCCGGCATACAGTAGGTACTCAACACAGGCTTGGGAGATTAAAAAAGAAAATTATGTAGCAAAACTTCATTTAAAGGTAGATTGACTTTTTCAAAGTAGTCCGAGTTATTCCAAGCTTGGCTTAGGGAATAAGATGGATTATAAAGCTATAGAATATCATTTGGGGTTAGAAAAAAAAAAGCAGTGATGATAATGCAGTGAAACTTGATTTCCTTGTATGAGCCATAAGAATGGCTCAGCGTTGAGCTACTTCAGCAGGTTAAAGACGGGCTTCCTGAGCCTGCAGGCAAGGATTCGCCGCACTGGCTCTGGCTTCGGAAGGTTTTGCACACCTGCTGCTCCCTTCGCCTGAAACACCCCAGAGGGACACGCATTGTTCCTTCGCTTCATTTGGGTCTCTGTTTAAACATTCACCTCCTCCAGGAGGCCCTCCTGTACTCCTTGACCTAAAGTAAAGCCATCTTTGTCACACTCTGTCCCGATACTGCTTTCCTTTCCTTTATAGGACTTGTCGCGGACATATATCTGTTTTGTGGATGTGTGGTTAGTGTCTGTCTCTGTCACCAAAATATTTGCCCCATGATGAAAGGGACTAAGTTTTATTCACCGCTGTAGCTCCAAATTTCCACTCAGTAGCCAAATTTCAAATAAATTCCATAAATATAAGTTTATAATGGAAGAGAGAGAGGGGCGCCTGGGGGGCTCAGTCGGTTAAGCACCGACTTTACATTTCGGCTCAGGTCGTGATCTCACGGTTCATGGGACTGAGCCGCACATCTGGCTCTGTGCTGACAGGATGAAGCCTGCTTAGAATTCTCTCTCTCCCCCCTTTCTCTCTGCTCCTACCCTTCTCATGCATGCACATGCTTTCTCTCAACATAAATAAACTTGAAAAGAAGTGGGAAAAGCAATGGAAGGAAGAATAAGAAAGGTAACAGAGAAATAGCAAAAGGAGTGAAGAAACTCTGGATGAGTTATAATTGGCTAGGGGCGTCTGGGTGGCTGAGTCAGTTAAGTGTCCAATTTCAGCTCAGGTCATGATCTCACGGTTTGTGGGTTCGAGCCCCACGTTGGGCTCTGTGCTGACAGCTAGCTTAGAGCCTGGAGCCTGCTTCTGATTTTGTGTCTCCCTCTCTCTCTGACCCTCCTCCACTCACTCTGTCTCTGTCTCTCAAAATAAAATAAAGACATAAAAATTTTTTTTAAGTTGGCTGTTTTACTCCTTTATCTATTAGTTTGAATGGAAGGCTTCTGTGAGAAAATTGCAGAATGCGTCTCCGTCTCTCCTAGAGGTTTATTTCAAAGGAGCGGCTGCCCTAAAGAAAGCAGTTCCCTGTGCTCAGAAGCATGTCATAGCCTTTACTACCTTCTACTGTCTTCCCCTATCTCCAGTCTGCACAAGTGCAAACTGAGTGAACATTCGAGACTGACTGAGTCAGAGAAGTACTTTCGTGATTTTTAGCAGGATTAGTCTGTGTTGGCATTACTATTAACAATTTTAATTTCCATACTTAACTGACATTTGGAACATTTGTTCATGTTGAATACCTGCGGCTCTTTCAGGATCTTGCTTAATCGAGTTACGTGATAAAGGCAGGAGGCGAGCCTCTGAAAACGCCTTCAATTCTATTTCAGTCTGGCTACATCCCTCACCAAGTTTAGTCCCTTTCAAAGGAAAATGATTCAAGTCACAGTTCTTTAATGTTTTTGCTTCCTCGAACTGTCCGTTCCTTACACAAAACGTTTCAACAATGTTTCTACCAGAGGAGACTGAGCATAATGATATTCTGTTACATTTTAGCAAATTCAGTAGAAAAGATAATTGCATTTTCCTGCTGATTTCTAGCCTAACATTACAAAGAAATCCCTTTTTTTTTAATGTTTACTTCCTCTTTTTGAGAGAGAGCGAGTGGGGGAGGGGCAGAGAGAGGGGGAGACAGGACCCGAAGCAGGCTCTGTGCCGATGGGACACAGCCTGATGTGAGGCTCAAGGTCGCAAACCACGAGGTCATGACCTGAGCCGAAGTCAGACGCTTAACCATCTGAGCCAGCCAAGGGCTCTTTTCTAAGAAGTTCAGTTCCTACTTAAAATTTTAGGGCAAGGAAAGGGTTATATAATGCAATACAAGGTACTGTCCTATAAGAGTTTTAGAACCCTTTCAGAATTCCGAGGCACATTTACGAAAAGACCAGTTTTTCGACCAGCATGAACAACCAGCACAAAATGCACAGATACACAGACCCTGAGTCTCACATTTCAGTGATGATCAAAATCTTAAAATGAGGGGCGCCTGGGTGGCTCAGTCGGTTAAGCCTCCGGCTTCGGCTCAGGTCAGATCTCACGTTCGTGGGTTCGAGCCCCGCGTCAGGCTCTGTGCTGACAGCTAGCTCAGAGCCTGGAGCCTGCTTCCAGTTCTGTGTCTCCTTCTCTCTCTGCCCCTCCCCCTCTCATGCTCTGTCTCTCTCTGTATCAAAAATAA
>NC_043709.1:8161494-8193009 GCF_006229205.1 Suricata suricatta | reverse complement strand
TATTAAAAAAAATTTAAAATAAAAATCTTAAAATGAATCATGATGCCAAGTAAGTAATCACTACTTTAATACCCTCCAAGCGCAAAAATCCCTTTTCATTTGAATCCCAGATAATTGCATTCAGAAAACAGTCATAAGTTTTTCCACAGGATATTATTTTTCATCTTTGTCTTGTACAGTATGATGCTTAAAACAATAAGCAGAGCGCTTATATTGTATTAATACCTCTGAACGAAAACCTAATGTTTTCTATTTTTCCATTGCTCTTCAATGATACCTACTGCATTGGGGGCCAGTGTTCATTATGCGTACTTTTATGGCGTCACCTTGCAACCTTAAGAAGCTTACGTTTCTTCTCGGAGGCAGGAGCTTCCGGTGTGTGGGCAGAGGCACGCGCTGCTGGGGAGGCGGCTGTGCCAGGTAATCTTTCAGGAAATGTCATCGAGTAGGAGGTTCGCTGTCTCGTCCGACACGCGACTTCTCTCTCTCTGCGCAGCAACTGTTCATCCACCAGCAATGTCAGGACTTGCTTCGACTTTTCCCGGATATAATAACCTGAAAAATACATCGGCTTTGCATCGGTAAGAAAATATTCCTGTAAGGCTACGATGACTATTTATTCTAAAGAAAATGAGGGGGAAGCGATGGAAGCAAGGAAGCAAAGTGTAAACAATCTGTAGCAAACGCACCAGGAAAGCGAAGTCCCATCGGAAGTGTCAGGAAGTTCCCCTTTTCTTATTTACTTTAAGAAGTAAATAAACGCATGATGAAATCATGTCACATATTGACATGACATTTTGTGTTTTATTTTTTAGTATTTATTTATTTTTGAGAAAGAGAGAGTGACAGCGCACGTGGGAGCGAGGGAGGGTCAGAGAGAGAGGGAGACGCAGAATCTGAAGCAGGCTCCAGGCTCTGAGCTGCCAGCACAGAGCCCACGTGGCGCTTGAACTCATGGGCTGTGAGATCATCACCTGAACCGAAGTCGGAAGCCCAACTGACTGAGCGCCCCGCCCCCCCCGCCGCCAGGCGCCCCGTGCCCCGACATTTTGCACTTTAAATATGCTATTTCCTTTTAAAAGCAATACTCAGCAATCAAACAACATGGGTGTAAGAGAAGAGTTAGACCTCGACTTACTGACCTAGGTGTGTGACCATGACATACAGCTGAAGATTTAAAGTCATATGCATGGGATGATTCAAATCTGTAAAGCACAGGGGAAGACCAGTCCTTACGTATGTTTACAGGAGAGAGAAGTAGAGAAATGCACGGCTGGCTGGCTGATGGATGGCCAGGCAGACAGCCGGCTGTGTACCCGCAACATTGTTAATGTCTGTTAGGTTAAAGGGGTACAGCTGGGGTGGGACAAGAGTAGGGAAGGCAGTTAGCTTTTCTTTGATGTAACAACTTATCAGAACAACTTGACGCCATTAATAGAGTGCCAGACGAACAGTCTAAGATCAGAATCCTAACAAAGACGCTGTCCTTAGTCACCTGTGTGATCCTGAGTGAGTTAGGTGGTCTGTCTGGGCTTGGGTTTTCTAGGTGAAAACCAGGAGAAGTACGTAACTCACAGGTATAAAAGCATACCCACTCTCATGTAGAGTACTGCTACTATGATTCTCAACCCCCTCCCACGAGAAGTGACAAAGGAAAACCACTTACCTTTCCACAGCTTGAGACAAACTCATTTTACCTCGTGTCTTCCCAAGCCTTCTTCCGGAAGTAAACTGAAAAGTCCCTAAAGATCCACTACTATGTTCACTCTGGGCTCCAAGTGTGATTAATTGAAGTGTTGATGGATCCAATTACAGTTTACTAGCGGTGGGAGTAACGAGAACCGGTCACCTGCACGGCAGGTAGACAGAGGGGCCACCTGCGCCGGGCCAGTTATTTCCTTCAGGAGGCGCCACGGACCGCGTCAGAGGCCTTTGCTCAGGTTGCCGTTTTCCTCAAGATTATTTTATCTACTCTTAATCTCACTTCTTAGTCACTTCCTCCCTCCAAACTTCTTTTATAACTGCTGTGAACCGTAACATCTTCAATACCCTCCACTGCCTATGATGACTGTGTAGCCCATAAACAAAACAGTTCTGTGTTACCACTCAGTGTCGTGTGACGGAAGTCTGCTGTGACTGTCGGCCTCTGGGGACAGCGTGCCAGCCACTACTTTCCCCTGGAAAACTGGAAAACTGCCGCGGCTCTGTTTGGAGGAAGGGGGAAGCCCTTGTTTTCTAACTTCACAAACTCATCTCTTCCGCTTCCCTTCTCTCCTTCTATGCTAGCGACCTGCCTGCCTCATTCTTCGATCACACCGGGCTCTTTATCTCCTTCGAGCCCTGCGCTGGCTGTCGCTTCTGCCAGGGACTCTGCATGGCTAGGTCCCCCATTCATTCAAGTCTCAACTCAAATGTCACTTCCTCATAGAAGCCTTCCTGCTGCCCGCCCTCTCTACAATAGTCCCCTTCCCACCACCCTCTACTCCCTTAACTGTTTTATCACTGCCTGATACAGGTGTACATGGGTTCGCCCACGTGAACACACACGCACACACACTGACTTGTTTACTGGTTGTTTCCGCACCTAGAATGCAAGCTCCATGAAGACAGAGAACCTCATCCACACGGTATGTCCAGTGGCTGGAAGAATGATTGGCACATAACAGCCACTCAATAAATAGCTACTGAGTAGATGAACCGATAAAGGAGCAAATTCCAAGAAGCCTCATTTTTCTCCTTTCCATGAGGCAAATGGCATGAAATGGATGATGCATACTGAGTGCCCACTTAGCGCAGCTGCCTGAGGAAGTTGCTTGGCCTGAAATAGTTCTTGCGACAGCCCTAACTAGAAAAGGTCAGAATGAGAAGTTACAGGACAGACGTGGATTATTCTACGTGGAGCCTGCATCAGCTGGTGGGACATAAAAGCAGCTGCAAAAGCTCAAAGGTCCGAGCAGACACATCAAGCAGAAAGCCAGCCACGATGAGGAAGCACTCCTCCCTGCAACACCGGGGGTCCCCCCGAGGGAGCAGTCTGCAGCCCTGGGAAGGTCAAAGCCACAGTTCTTTACTTCTCACTCAAGGCTGCCCGCGGCCCTGGCCACCTGCCCACCACCACCCTCGAGATGCTGGAGAGTAGAAACCTGGCTGTTCTAAAGCATTAAGGTTGAAAGTCCAAAAAATCCAAGAACCCAATAAACCGGCTTCAAGGATGAGTTAAACCAACAATGGCAATAACAAGATAGCCTCTACTCACTCCTAAGCAAGAGGTTTCTGAAAGAAAAGGGAGGACATGGGACTGAAAAAGAATTGTACTGGGAGAGAACAAACGTAGGCAACACCTGCTCTGGGTCCGAAAGAGAGAAAGAAAAAGAAAGGGGGAGATGGGGGGAGGGGGAGGGACAGGACAGACACAGGGAGGGAGAAAACATGGATTCTCTGAAATGAGAAACATGAACTAGATCAAGACCGAAGGATCCGTCAAGATGTAAAGCTTATTTTGAGGTGACGGGTAAAGTAAAAATAAAGCTACGTTCTGTTTTAATTAGGAATCTTGGGGTTATAAGCGACAAAAACTCAAGTCGAACTGGCCATGGGAAAACCCAGGGGTCGTGCCTGGGCCTCAGGTGCAAGAGAGGCAGAGACTGGAAAGCTACCAGCACACTTTTCCCTCTCCCCTTCCTCCTTCCCTGTGTAATGTCTTCATTTTCTCCTCCTGCAGACTGGCGTCCTCCATCTGAACCTGGACGTGGCCACAGCTCCAGATTCACGCCTCACACTCTGCCACCTGAGAAGCCTCCCTCTTCCTTGGTTCAAATTGGAAAAATCCAGGAGAACAACTCTGCTTGGCCCAGGCTGAAAGTCGCATGTCCTTGACCGTGGCCAGAGGGTGGGATGCTATCATGGGCAAAACCCCCCACCCCCCGCCCCGCATCAGAAAGGCACAGTGCAATGAGGGGAGAGTCAACAGGATATAAAAATGAACGGACAGAAAGCCAACTTGTGGAGGCTTCCCCAACTCAAGGCCAAAGCCAAGGACATACAAATCATTAGAGCCACAATGTGGCAGGCCAACAGCCAAGGATAGTCACTTATTCACTTATGTAGTATTTAATCCTTTCTTGAACATTTATTTCAGCTTCAGGAATTGTCTAGAAGCACAAGTGAGGAAAAAAGAGACAAGATCCCCACACAAGATAATCTCAGATAAAAATAAGAGCTCTAAAGGAAATAAAGGATAGTGGGGTGCTAAAGATCAAGCTGGGGTGCAGTGAAGGAAAGTCTTACTGGGGAAGCAATGTATCACCTGAGTCTCGAACAGCAAGGAAAAGCCAGCCGTGCAGACATTCAGGCAGAGGGGACCGCTCTGATTTCACTTCAGGAGGCCTTCTACTGAGAGAGAGCAAGCCCCTCCAAGCTCCCCCTACACGTACTTGGTGGAGCCGGGTTTCCACACAACTCTCACGACGTCTACACTTATGTCTTACGGCCCTTCCACAGTTTGTCATTGCCTGTTTATCTGACGAATGTCTTTTTCCTCCATTAAAGCATAACATCCATGAAAGCCAGAACTATACCTGTTCGTTAAGAGCTACTTCAGAAGTGTCTGAAATAAATGAGTGAACGTGCTGAGGAAACATTTTCCAGATGCAGGGGAGGAGTCTCTGCAAATTCACAGGTGAGCGTCACGTAAAGGGATTTGGAAATGTGGGAAATTCAAAGATGCTGGGCAGTGAGATGCACTAGACTTCTAGAAAAACACGTATTAGGCTTGGTGCAGTGGCCATAAAACATCTTACCGTCCCTCCCTCTAAACCTGACCCACTAACTAATCAAAATGTACTCTTCCCCCTCCGTTCCTTTCTCAGTGAGGTTTATCTCCATTCTAAGTCTGAAATATGAACATTCACCTCCCCAGATGCAGTGACCCATGTCCACTGATGGTACCAGCTCAATCTGCCCCCACCTCGCTCCGTCCCTCAGTTCAGGCTCCGCTCATTTCCTGCCTGCTGTGTTCTGAATTTTTGACTAATCTGGTGTCTCCCTCACCATCTCTGCTCCACAGTGTCTCCAGGGACGAGCGGCGAGGGCTGGGGAGAAGTGCCCTCCAACGGTGTATCTGATCAAGTTATTTTCAAGTTAAAACAAACAAACAAACCGGTCAAGTTGGCACAGTAAATTCATGCTTCAAAGTACCCCTCTGCTTTGCTCCAAACACATGCCAATAATAGACGTCGCCAGGCTCAAAAACAAGATAGAAACCTCCACAAAACAGAAATGTAAGAGGCACGAACAGGCAGCAAGCATGGCTGCGGCCACAGGACTCTTGATCTCACAGCCAGGAGTTCAGCTCCTCGGGTGTTAGGGGGCCAGAGCTGGACTCATTCTTTGATGTCAGGAGGTATCCGTGTTTGTGAGAGAAGGTTGGGAAGAAGAGAAATAGAAGGGGGAAAAACCCAGCTGCTAATGGCTTCCTGGGCTGCTACTCACTTGTAGCTGGTCTAGAAGCTAGAAGACATGTGTGCAGCCTTCAGGTTTGGAACTAAACCGAGTCACCTGCCACCTCAGTAACTGCATCTAAGACATCCTAGTCCTGTCACAGGGCATGAGCCCTGAGCTACCTTTAGAAGGGCTGCCCTGGAGGCTCTCAGGGAGGTGGGTGGAAAGAACCGGAAAAAAAAAACGACATAAAGGGGTAGATGTGAATGGTGAGGGAAGAGCCTCTTGGTCAAAATAAGACAGAGAACTAAAACTCCAAAATAGATTAAAAAAAAAAAAGAAAGAAAAATAAAAGCAGCAATCAAAACATAAATTCACAGGGCCCTTGGATGGCTCAGTTGGTTAAGTGTCTGACATTTGATTTGGTTCAGGTCATGATCTCACAGAAGTGAAATTCAGCCCCATGTTGGGTGAAGCATGGAGCCTGCTTGGGGTTCTCTCTCCCCCTCTCTCTTCCCCTCGCCTCTGTCTCTCTCTCTCTCTCTCAACTTAAATAAATAAACTTTAAAATATGCATTCACTCCAAATGAAATCAATGTTCTACAGGATTCTATAGGATCTTCTATAAATCAATATTCTATATTGTTAGAAGATTTTAAAATCCTAAACAAAGATGTTTAAATAAATATAATTAAGAGAGATTAATACAGGAATCATGTCCACAAGAAGGACTGGGCAATTATGAAACACAACAAAAACAGGCAGAAATGAAATAAAAACAGATGGATATGAAAAGAGCCAATAATAAACAATCCTAAAATTGAAAACTATAGTCAGTGGGATTAAAAAGAAAAAAGCCCTCAACATCCGAGGTAAACTCCAGAACCTAACAGCTGAAGAGAGAATTGGAATTGAAGAACAGTATTAAGGAATTCTTCCAAAATGCAGTGCAAGAGGCAACAAGATTAAAAAGATTAATTAAAAACCATAAAGGACAGATTGCAAAGTCCTGGTATTTACTTAGAAGAAGTTTCAAAAAAAAAGAAAATTAAGGTCATCACAAAAAAAGCAATATTCAGAGCAAAAAGAGCTGGGAATTTTACAGAAAAGACACGAACCTTCACATCAAAAATGATCTCCAAAGACCAAGCGGAATAAAAATTAAGACAGACCTACATGTAGAAACACTGGAGAAAACCAGAAGAACGTGTAGGATAATGAGAAACTCTCAAAAGCTACCAATCCCTTCTTCAGACCTACAAGAGCCCGCTGGCCAGCCGTTCAGTCAGCATTGACTCGGCACCTGCACCAAAGCAAGTGAAGAAGCAGAGATGCCCATGAGGTCATCCCAGCGCTCCAAAACCCACAGCCCAGACTGGCGCACCCCTGGCTCACTCAGCGGTCTGCCTCAACAGATGTGCGGACCGGGCGCCACGGATTGGGGAGACTGCAGAAACGGGCACCAGCAAAGCCCTTCCTGATGAATGGCTGCGCTGAGCGTTATCTGGACATGAATATACATTGCAGGACATAAAAGTCATTAAAGTAAAAAGAACTAATAGTATTAGCTAATATTGACTGATGATTTACAACAGGCCTGACTTTAAGACATTACTGCACATCCTCACAAAGTCCATTTTACAGATGAGACAAGTGAGTTTGGGGGAAGTAAAGAACTTTCCTAACGTCGTAGAGTTGATAATAAGCTAGAAGGTAGAGACTGGCTCTATAAAAATAACAAAATAGAGACTTTTATTTCTTTGCCTGAATTTAGCGTACAAGGTAAGCTTTTTCAGCTGATGAGAAGATGGGGAAGGGAACGGTTGTGTTGACCCAGCACTGATGAGCTAACCCACTTCCTCTCCCTTGTTCATCCGCTGTCCGGGTGCAGACGGTAAGTGAGGAGGACGTGGGAAGACTGGCTGGCCAGGTAGATTTAAGTTTAAATAGATCCCTGGTTTGCATCTTGTTATCATAATTACTAATGCCTACATTTGTTGAAAAGGAGCAAAAGGTGATCCAAAATATCCAACTGTTTTAGGTATAAAACAGTTTGTTTAAACTCACAGTAATATAACTTAAAAATTTTTTTTTAATGTTTATTTTTGAGTTATAGAATGTGAGCCAGGGGGAGGCAGAAAGAGAGAGAGACACACACAGAATCTGAAGCAGCGCCAGGCTCTGAGCTGTCAGCACAGAGCCCAACATGGGGCTCAAACCCACGAACCGGGAGATCATGCCCTGAGCTGAAGTCAGACTCCTAACCAACCGAGCCACCCAGGTGCCCCATCACAGTAATGTAACTTTCAGCTGTAACTTTTAACAATAACAGAACAGGCTTATGATGACCTAAAGCCTTTATGTTTGTTAAAGGAAATTCATTACTTCATCAGAGCTACAAAAATGTATGTTACGGGAAATCACATTGGTCAGTGGTCCTGTGTTAATCAACCCACCTCTCTGGAAACGAGCACCAGGCCACTGTGTTAGTTAATCAACCCACCCCCATCTATCAGGTGGGCTCCATGGCTAGAGAATTTGACTACTGCTGTCTGACCGCTGTAGAGAGAAGGTCCAGTCTGATGCACTTGGAAGTTACATCACGCACCCCTGTCACCTCGCGCTTAGCCGCCACACCGGCTGCCTGGGAATTGCCCCCCTCAGGCCCCCACGGTCCTTCCCTCCTGTAAAAGGAATACCTTCAGATTTTATTCAGCTTCTGGAGCCTTGACGCAACTAACCAACATCTAAAGCAGTTCTTCCACATTTTTAAGTATTTTCTTTTATCTTGAACGCACTTTCCCAGAGAGCTTGGCTCTATTTAATTGACTACAGTCACCTTGAAAGGGCCATTCCAGTCATCCCTTCTTTCTCCAACCTGCCCATGTTCTTGTTTCTCCAAACCCTTTCCTGGCCCAAATATGTGTTTCTCCCCTTCTGTGAGAACCTGAGTTCAAAAAAACAGCCTCCTCAAAAACAGTTGATTTTAATAACTTACAAACTAGGATAAATATAAATAAATGTATTACATCTTCCAGAGAGTTTGCTGTTTACATTTTAGTTTGTAAACTGACTCTGGCATAAAAGGCTTATTATTAGTTCCTCTTCCTACTCCAAGACGTTCAAACTTTTGTGAGCAAATGGGTAGGTGGTTGGGAAGGACCGTTCCTTGAGGCAGAGAGGCGGCCTGAGCAAAATTAGCCCCGGATATAAAGGTGACGGGTCTGATTTCCCAAGTTGGATGACTGATGACGACAGCAGAAAACGGCAGTGATGTCACCAACGCACGCTACTTCTAGCAAAACTGCTTAACATAACTTCTTAACAACACTGAAAATTTGTCTTTAGAAAATATACCTTTTAAAAGAAATCTACCTTGAATTTAAATATGAGTGTGTGTGTATATAAAATGACCCATTTAAATGAAATTAACTGCAATTTCAGGACTTACCTAATTGAGTATAAAGTAGTCCATAAACTTTAATGCACGCATTTCTGAGACTCTGTGTCGGTTTTATAAAAGGAATACCATAATTTCTGTAAATAAATAATCTGACGGTATGAAACATTCAACTGGGTGTTTTTCAGACCATTTTAATTAAGTTCACTCTAGTAGATCAGTGAAACTTTGTTAAGATATTTTTTAAAACTCAATTAGGAGAGGCGGTCTAGCATAATAATAGGAATGGACCAAAGAGTGTTACAAAATATGAGCTTTAATCATGTTCAGTCATTAATTAGCTGTGCAACCTTACCCAAATAACAATCTGACCGTTAGCTCCTCATCTGCGTCAGAGAGATAATACACATGCTTCATTGCTCATAAGATGTTGTAAGATCACATGATACATCATACACGGAAATACTCCAGGGGCGCCTGGGTGGCTCAGTCTGTTAAGCATCTGACTTGGGCTCAGGTCATGATCTCATGGCTCCTGACTCTGTGCTGACAGCTCGGAGCCTGGAACCTGCTTCAGGTTCTGTGTCTCCCTCTCTCTCTGCCCCTCCCCTGCTCACATTTTGTCTCTCTCTCTCTCTCTCTCTCCTTCAAAAATAAACATTAAAAAAAAAAGTAAATGCTCTTTTATTAAACTCTAATAACACTCAAATACACAGATACCTTATGGGAAAGAATAAACTTTACCTCTACTTCACAATATACACAAAGGTTAATTCTAGATCAATCACCAACCTAGCTAACACTATAAAATGTCTGGACAAAAACATAGGAAAATTCTTTCATGACCTTGGAGTGGGCAATTTTCTCAGACAAGGCACAGAAGGCACCAGCCATAAAGAGAAAAAGCAAATTGGACTTCATCAGAAGACATGAAAAAAGTGAAAAGAAAAGCCACAAACTTGAAGAACAATTTGTAATACATAGATATGACAAAGGTCTCATATCCGGAATGTATAAAGAATCCCTACAAATTAATAAAAAATAAGCCCAAAAAATTAAAAACTGAAAATAGGCATTACACTTGAATAGGCAAAAGATGTTCATGTGGCCACAAATCATATAGAAAGGTGCTCAACAACTTTTCAGGAAAATGGAAATTGAAACAAGGCTATATTAGCCATCAGATTTGCTAAATTGATAAAGAGTAACAGTACTTAAATATTGACAAGGATGTGGAGCAACAAACTCTCAACACTGCTGGTGAGATTATGAAATGGTAAAAACAACTCGAGAACATTTTAGCTAGGGGCGCTTATGTGGCTCAGTTGGTTAACTTTCCGACTTCAGTTCAGGTCATTATCTCATGGTCCGTGAGTTCGAGTCCCACGTTGGGCTCTGTGCTGACAGCTTGGAGCCTGGAGCCTGCTTTGGATTCTGTGTCTCCCTCTCTGTCTCTACCCCTCCTCTGCTTGTGCATGCTCGCTCTCGCTTTCTCTCTCTCTCTCTCTCTCTCTCTCTCTCTCTCTCTCAAAAATAAATAAACACTAAACAAAATAAAGACTTTAAATATACATCTGCCCTATGACCCAGAAATGCCACTCTTACGTGTATGCCCGAGAGAGGTCAATATGTATGGCCACAGAAAGACTGACGTAAGAATGTTCGTAACAGCTTTACTCATAATAGCCAAGAACCATACACACACAAAATGCTCATCAACAGAAGACAGGTAAACAAACTGTGATATATTCATAGCATGCAATAGGACTGAGCAATCAACAGGAATGTTACTACCGACACATACAACATCATGCATGGGTCTCAAAACCATTCGTGGAGATAAAGGAGCCAGAAGCAAAAGAATACACATTATACGTTTCCCTCTGAACGGATTTCAAGGACAGACATATTTCAAGGACAAACACCACTAATTGATGCAGAAGAAATTAGAATAGCAGTTGCCTCTGGGAAGGAGGGAGGGAGAATGGACTGGAAATGGGAAAGAGGAATGTAGGAACTTTCTGGGATGATGGAAATGCTCTTTATCTTGATATGGGAGATGATTACACTTACCAACACTCACCAAACTGTACACTTGAGATCTGTGCATTTTATAGTATCTAAATTATATCTCAATAAAGCACTGTTAGCATTAAAAACCTATTTTAAAAAGTAATTTATAGCAAAGAAATGGACATTTTGTTGTTAAAGGAGTCGACTTTGACATGTATAGTTTTTATATTCCTAAAGAAAGTCAATTGCTAGAAACCCGCCAAAAGTATAAAAGCATTAGGGTATTAATCATTCATCTATTATCTACTGAGTGACTCCACTCCCAGGCAATGTACTAAGGGCTAGGGACAATGCTCTTGCCCTTTAGAAATTCACAGTTTTACAACAGATGCAGGCATGTATGCAAACGTGCTCTGACAGAGGCATGGCGGAGGTATAGAGAGGTTGTGCACACAACAGAGAGAATGCTGCACCCTACCTGAGAATGTCAGGGAGATTCAGGGCGATCAGCTGGAGATCTTGACTCTCCTGCATGGCACCCTTCCTGATGAGTCTGAGCCCGACTTGTAATGAGCCCTAAATCGAACTGTGCCATGCCAACTGTGTCTAGCGATTTGCCCAAGACCAGAAAATTAGATTTGAGTGAAGGATTTTTTTCAGCCATGATTGCCACAAGACTGTAAGGTATACAGTTCTCGTACTATCTTTGACCTAGAATAACTCTGAAACAGATGAAAAATCCCGTCCCGGGTTAATGAGCAAAACTAGTTCAGTTCTCAGGCCCTTCCTGTGTGTTCCATCCTGCCAAACGTAACTAGTTAAAGGCTCGGTCAAGTCCGGAGACACGACACACATTGACAGGGTGGAGTAGGAGAGTGAACAGCAGACCGGGAAGGGGATAACATCATTCGTTCATTCAGTCAGTCATTCAACAATATAGTGTAGCAGCTAAGAACATGGATTCTGGAGCCAAAACATGTAGTTTATAATCTTGGCTCTGCCACTAACTAGCTCTATGAACTAGCTACTCAACCTCTTTGTATCTTCTTTCCTCATCAGCAAAATGGGGCCAATACTGCACTGTCTCAAAGGGTTATGATGAAGATTAAATGAGTTAATATATATAAAGTGATTTAAAAGAGTCTTTGTCACGTAGTTAAATGTTATAAACTTGTTTGCTAATATAGGGGGTCCAAAACGTTATGGAATACATAAAAAATCTTATTTTTAAATAGTATGTTGGTTACATTTTACATTAATACATCCAGTGTTTTTCTAGGTTAGGATCTATAGATTCTAAAGACACTGTTTCAGGCAAAGTACCTCTAAATTTTAACCAATGTGTCCAATCGTCAACCTAAAAAAAAAAGAACTACAATAAATATAATACAGAATATCCCAAAGCCTGGAAACATAGTGAAAATCATGTATTTATTACATATTTTTTCAGATTAACAATTAGACTCATTGCTTTAATTTTATTTCATCTGAAAAACTGTCTGGAGGTTGAAGAGAAACATTGGGAATCTCACTTGAAATGTTAACTATTTGAAAACAAGTTTCTCCTGTTCCTCAGGTTTTCTGAATTGTTTCTCCCCTGTAGCCAAGGGGGATACTTTCCAAGTCACCCAGTGGATGTCTCAAACTGCAGATAGTATCAAACCCTACCTGTGTTTTCTTCTATGCACACATACCTATGATGAAGCCTAATTTATAGATTAGGCACAGTAAGAGATTAAGAGTAATAACTAATAATAAAATAGACCGATTATAAGAATATACTGTAATGAAAGTTATTATATGAATGTGTCTCTCTCTCGCAATATCTTATTGTCCTCCACTCACTTTTCTTCATGTGATGATGTGAGATAACCCGCCTACGTGATGAGATAGGGGGCGTGCTGGGGGCACCGTGACATCGCACGAGGCCACCACCTATCTTCTGAACAAGATATCAGAAGGAGGATCACCTGCTTCCGGACGACGGTTGACCACGGGTAACTGAAACTGTGAAAACTGAAACCGCAGATAAGGGGAGGACTGCCGGAGGGGCACCCGGGTGGCTCAGTTGGGTAAGTACCCGACTCTTGACTTCAGCTCGGGGCACGATTTGGCAGTTCGTGAGGTCGAGCCCCGCACGGGGCTCTCTGTTGTCAGTGCAGAGCCTGCTTCAGATGGCCTGCCCTTCTCTCTCTGCCCCTCCCATGTGCGCTTTCTCTGTCAAAAATAAACAAACGTTAAAAAACGCAGGGCTGACTACTGTAATACTAAGTACTAAGCATGTGCTATGTGACAGGTGCTGTCGTGATGTTGGAGACAGAGCACGGACAAAGCAGACATAAAATAGTCCCGCCCTCAGGAATATAGACAATACATAGGAAGAGACAGACAATAAATAATAAAAGAAAGCGTGCCCTACGTCGGATAAGAACTGCTATGAAGAAAACTGAAACAGAAGGTGGCTAGGGCGTATCAGTGCACGTGTGGGGCACAGCTGAGTTTTCATGAGTAGATAAGAGGCCTCGCGGATAAGATGGCTTTCTCTGCTGAGATCTGACGTATGTGAGGAAACGCTGCAGGTATTTGGGGATGAACGCTCAGCCCAAGGGAACAGCGAGTATAAAAACCAATCATGGATCTCCCCCTCCCAAAGTCTTTTTCTATAATTTCTTCTAGTTTTATCATTTTTTTCTTTGTCTCTTCTTGATAATCTGTATCTCAGGTGGGATCCAGCTTCAGATGACTTGGATTACTATAATTTCTCTTCCATTAATTTCTCAGTATAAACTTCACTCTCTGCTTTTCTTTTCTGATCCAATAAAATCAGTCTTATTGAATAGGTTTCCAGTGATCACATTTCCTATCTCAAGTCTTTTGCTTTTTTTATGACTTCCATTCAATAGAAATTTGCTGATGTCTAGTATGTGCCGAGGCCTGATGGTAAGATGGTAAGATGATTATCATATGACATAAACCTTCAGAATCTAGTTAAAGATAAATATATGTACACACACACACATATATAAAGTGGACAAAATATACTGTAAAAAACACCTCACTGATATTATGAATAAAGTGCCACAGCAGTTAATTCTTCCCAGTGAGAAAAGGAAGACATAGTTGGGGACATACGGGAAAAGCCTCCTGAGCTAGGATCTGATGACTAAGTAGGAAGTCAACAGACAGCAGGAAATGACTATTACAGGGAAGAAGAAACATCTGAAGCATCAGCACAGAGGTGTGAAAGCAAATCATACATTAGGAATGCCTGGATGCCATGTGTTAGATTGGAAGACTAAGGAAATAAGAGTAGAAATGTCAATGGGCTGACTTTATCCCGAGAGCCAGTAGTTCCCATATTATTTTGAGCACACACCTTATCAGTAACAAAATTTTGTGCGTACATCCACCCCATACGACCCGTTGTATTTCTATAGATTAGCAGTGAATAGTCTAAAAATGGAGTGAAGAAAACAATTCCATTTACAATAGCACCAAAGAGAATAAAATATTCATGAATAAATTTACCAAAAGAAATGTAAGACTTGTACACAGAAAACTACAAAATATTTATGAAAGAAATGAAAGAAGACCTCAAATTAAAGGGAAGATATCTGGTGTTTGTGGACCGGAGGAACTGATGTTTGTTAAGACGGCAATATTCTCAAAACTGATCTACAGATTCAATGCAATCTTGATCAAAATCCTAGCTGCCTTTTTTCCAGAAATTGATAAGCATCACTATGGACATGCGAAGGACCCAGAAAGGCCACAACAATTATTGAAAAAGAACAAAGCTGGAGGACTCACCTTTATTTCAAAATTTACTACATAGCTACAGTAATCAAAATTGTGTGGCATGGGCATATAGACATACAGGTCAATGGAACAGAACTGAGAGAACAGGAAGTGCCTGCATGGCTCAGTTAAGCATCTGCCTCTTGGTTTTGGCTCAGGTCATGATCTCACGGTTCATGAGATCGAGCCCCACATCAGGTTCCATGCTGACAGCATGGAGCCTGCTTAGGATTCTCCCTCTCTCTTCCCTTTCCCCACTCATGCTCTCTCTCTCTCTCAAAATAAATAAATAAACTTTTGTTTTTAATTGAAAGTACAGAAATAAACCCTTACATCTATGGTCAACTGATTTTTAAAAGGGTGCCGGGATCATTCAATGGGGGAAAGAATCGTCTTTTCAGCAAGCGGGAGTGGGACAACTGGATATCTACATGCAAAAGAATGAGACTGAACTCTACCTTCACGCCGCACACAAAAATTTAGATCCAAGATCTAAATGGAAGAGCTAAAGCATTAAAACTCTTAGAAAAAAATAGGTGTGAAACTTCATGACCTTAGATTAAGCAATGATTTTTTACATATGACACTTAAAGCACAAGCACCAAAAGAAAAACAGATAAATTGGACTTCATCAAAATTTAATCAAGAAAGAAAAAAAGACAATCAAAGAATGGGAGAAGATATTTGCAAATCACCTACCTGATAGGGGTCTTGTATCCAGAATATTAGAAACTCAATATGTAAAAAAACAAAACAACAACAACAACAAAAAAAACCAGTTAAAAATGGACAAAGGATTTGTACAGCCATTTCTCCAAAGAAGATATATAAATGGCCAACAATGGCATAAAAAGATGCTCCACATCATTAGTCTTTTTTTTTTTTTTTTTTTTTTTTTTTTTTGAGAGACAGAGAGAGACAGTGCGAGCAGGGGAGGGTCAGAGAGAAAGGGACACACAGAATCCCAAAGCAGACTCCAGGCTCTGAGCTGTCAGCACAGAGCCCAATGCAGGGCTCGAACCCACGAACCGTGAGATCATGACCTGAGCCGAAGTCGGATGCTTAACCAACTGAGCCCCCAATGTGCCCCTCCACAGCATTAGTCTTGAGGGAAATGTAAATTGAAACCACAGTGACATACTTCTTTTCTCATCCAGTAGGATGGCCATAATCACAAAGACGGACAAGAACAAGTGTTGCTGCGGATATGGAGAGTCAGGAACCCTCTTACATTGCTGGTAAGAATGTAAAATGGCGCAGCTGGTGAGGAAAACAGGTTACTGGTTCCACAAAAAGCTGAACACCGAACTGCCGTACGATCCAGCAATTCCACTCTTACGTATACACCCAACCCGAACGGAAAGCAGAGGTTCAGACCGACACTTGTCTGCTTGTGTTCACTGCAGCACTATTCACAAGAGCCGAAATGTGAAGACAACCCAAGAATCCACCATCAGCTGAATAAACAAAATGTGGTATGTTTATACAATGGAATGTTATTCAGCTCTAAAAGGAATGAAGTTTTGATCCATCTTGTAATATGCATGAACTGGAAGACATCATGGTATGTGAAATAAGCCAAACACAAAAGGACAAAGATGGTATGATTCCCGTTACATGAGGTTACCCAGAAGAGGCCAATTTATAGAGACAGAAAGTCGATTAGATGTTAGCAGGAGAGCTATTCCTCAAACACTATGGAATTTCTTTCTTTCTTTTTTTAAGTTTACTTATTTATATCGAGAGAGTGAATGAGCATGGGAAGGACAGAGAGAGAGGGTGAAAGAGAGAGATTCCAAGCAGGCTCCACACTATCAGCACGAAGCCCAACACAGAGCTTGAATTCACAAACCATGAGATCATGACCTGAGTCAAAACCAAGAGTTGAGCCATGCAAGTGCCCCACAGTTATGGAGTTTCTGTCTAGGGTGATGAAAAGTTTCAGAGGTAGATAGTGGCGGTGCTTGGGCAACATTGTGAATGTAATTAATGCCACCTAAATGCACGCTTGAAATGACAAATTTTGCTGTTTACATTTTATCCCAATTTTTAAAAATTAACAACATACCTAAAACCACAGGATTGCATACTTTAAATGGGTGGAGTGTCCGGTGTGGGAATTCTATCACAGTAAAGCTGATTTTTAAAATGTGAAGAAAACAAAAATGAAATGAGCTCTCAGGCTATAAAAAGGACATGGGAGAATCTTAAGTGCATACCGTCAAGTAAAGAAAGAAATGAGTCTAAAAAAGCTCCATATTGTTATGATTCCAACTACATAACATTCTAGAAAAGGCAACACTATAAAGGCAATCAAAAGATCAGTGGGCACGAAGGGTTCCAGGCAGGGCGGGAACAGCGAGCAGGTGAAGCGCAGGGCATTTTCAAGGCAGCGACACTATCCTACGTGAGACTGCAGTGGCAGATAAGTGACATGCATTTTTCAAGACCCACAGAACGGAAAGACACCGAGAGTGAACCCTAATCTAAGCAAAAGACTTTAGTTAATGTATTAGTACTGGTTAGTCGATTTTAACAAATGTGCCACCATAATGCAAGATGTTAATAGGAGAGACAGGGAGTGCGGATGGGGAAGGGTACATGGGAACTGTACTTCCTGTGTAAGTTTTCTGTAAATCTAAAATCGCTCTTTAAAGAGTCTATTCTAAATGTTTATGCCGAACACAAAGACTGTACTGAATTGTATCCTCTTCTCGTGGTTCATAGGATGACTACTTGCTTCAAACACAAATTATAATTTTACAGTAGACGGGTAGGAAATGCGCACTCCGGTAGCACTGCAGACTACCAGACGCTACCGAGTCAACCCCGTTTGGTATTCCCCCTGCCCATTCCCTCCTTCATCTCCTCCTCCACCCCCGACAAAATTATTTTGTGACCTAAATTTTTGTATTCATATACTTCCATCTAGATAGTCTTTGAAGATTCTGGAGTTTTTGGAAATACTTCCTTACATTTATGACTAAATCCCAGTCTAATTATAATTATGAATTGCAGTGACATAATTACACCAAGCTGCCATGCCTCCTGTTTTATTCACTTTGTTCATCTTCTATGAGCTATCGTTTTATCGGCAAACTTAAGTGTGTTAGTTTTACACATTTCTTTGAAAGAAAATTGTTCTCTAAGGCACTCAAGAGTCAACACAAAGTCTTCTGGAAACTGGAACTGTCCCAGAGAAGGGGAGCTAATGCATTTAAGAATAACTTTTTGGGGCGCCTAGGTGACTCAGTCGGTTAAGCGTCCAGCTTCGGTTCAGGTCATGATCTCACAGTTCATGGGTTCGAGCCCCATGTCGGGCTCTGTGCTGACAGCTAGCTCAGAGCCTGGAGCCTGCTTCGGATTCTGTGTCTCCCTCTCTCTCTGACTCTTACCTGCTTGCGCTTTCTCTGTCTATCTCTCAAAAATAAACTTAAACAAACAAAAAAAAAATAACTTTTCCCCAGCTCCTGGTTTAACATGATCCCTTCCATGGATGTGGGCGGGGGGTGGGGGGGAGAGGAAAATGGGTGATGCGCACTGAGGAGGACACTTGTTAAGATGAGCACTGGGTGCTGTATGTAAGCCAATTTGACAATAAATTAGATTTAAATAAATCAATAAAAGTAAAATAATTCCTTCCCAAACTTGTAAACTTCACTGGCACGCTATATCCATTTATTTTACCTTGGTCTTTTCCTGCTTCATCTATGTGTTGAAACTCTTTTAGTGTCTGAAGGTTACAGATACCCTCTCTGCAGTGCTGGATGACTTTCTTCGACCCATTCTTGATGAGATAATCCATGAGCATAAGGGACTTGTACACGTGGCGCCAGTTCTTCCCGTGATCGCTGAGTCTCTGCCATAGCATGCTCATAATCTCCGACAGAGAAATTGTGTTGAAAGTCAGGTCACTGATATCTAACATCAGAGAACTAGCGGGACCCCAAGGGTCATTAGAAGTTGCTTCTCTGACTTTTATTTCGGCATCGGAGTAATTCTTCATGAAGTTCTTCACTTGCCTCCTGAATGCCATGGGTGAGCCACGATGGAAGTGAGATGGGGAGGTGAGCAATGGAAAATGAGCGCATATAATTGTTCATAAAATGGAGAGGTAATTGGCCCCCAGTTCTGCTGCTCTCAAATGGTTAATCTCCATTTTGACAAGGCATCAATTTCCTGCAAAGCACAAAAAAATATGTAAGTTAAAGATTTCTTGAAATGTCTATAGAAGACCAAGTCAGTGTGAGAAATCTAGGTTTACTTAGAAATCAGCCCCTCACATCAGCCAGGACTGGGGCACTATATAAACTCTCCTAGGAGCTATGTGGGAAAATCTCTCGTAAGGGATTGGCCTATATTATGTGAAGAAATATAGGTAGTCTTTCTAGTCCTAAAAGTTTTTGCAGAAAATATCACTCAACCCCTTTGACCAGAAATAAAATTATTTTAAAGCATTACACGGACAGTGGGCAAATCAGTATAAGAAAATGGAACTTGTGGGAGCGCCTGGGTGGCTCAGTCGATGAAGCATCTGACTTTGGCTCAGGTCATGATCTCAAGGTTTGTGGGTTTGGGCCCTGCATTGGGCTCTGTGCTGACAGCTCAGAGTCTGGAGCCTGATTCGGATTCTCCCTCTCTCTCTCTCTCTCTCTCTCTCTCTCTCTCTCTCTCTCTCTCAAAAATAAATAAACATTAAAAACAAAAAAAGTGGAACTTGTGCTCTGACATCTCCTGCTTAAGATTTCTTGTCTTGTATAAAATAGTATGTCCTGGTGGTAACTAAGGTGGTTGACAACTGAGTCTTAGAGTCGTTAAGTGACTCAATGGTTGTATTCTTCCTAGAACTACAAGTCACTAGAGTCAGATCTAAACATGTTCTGCTTTCTTGCTAATCTGAAAGTAGGGAGGGCTGTCGACTATTAACACAAGTAGTTGCACCTCAGGGGACTCCACATCTAACTCATGGTACCCTCAATGTGTAAGGTTAATAAGGTCAAGGAAAAGGTTAAATTACTTTCTTTACTGGGTATTAGAAAAAGAAGTATGTATTTAGGACTAAACAATAGTATAATTCAAATCCAGTAACAATTTCCCTAAAACCTGGAGTGATTATCGGCACGTGTCTGTCAGATCCCAGAACCAGTGCACACACAGCGAGGCCCGTTGAGGTTGATGCGAAACACACTAAAATTCAAAGGAGGTCTGCAGCCCTGAAACCTTAAATGATGCTTATGATCAATTCACAGTTGGCATGCAACCAGTCTCTTCCTTCTTTGTCATTGCTTTGCATTGAGGTGGGTCAGTTAGTTTGCATTTTCCCTGGTGATTTACCACTGACGGCCACCAAGATCATGTACTAAATTGATTTCAAGCCCTGACAAGCATCCAAATCCAATGAAGCCTCAACGATCTATAATCAGATTTTATGAGAGAAACTGCACACACACACAAAAGGAAAACATTAAAATTCATAACAGATTTGTCTTGTTTTCAGTTTTGTTTCTCTTCCTTGACCTTCGCAACTCCCAGCTCAGATCTGATTAATTTCTGTGTGTGTATTTAAGGATGACATACATTTTCAGAAGCAAACTAAAAAAGCTATCCCTTCTTTTCAAAAAGTAAGAGAAGGGGATAGTCAACCTTTTTTTTTTTTTAAGTACAACACATCCTCAAATATGCAAGATAGAAAATGTATCCGTTAATTAACGTTTCTCTGAAAAAGACCATCATCAACCCTAGGAAGAAAATGAGAACTTGTGTGTTTTTACAATTTGCTGATTTCCTCTCCTGTTTGCACTTCAGACACTGGCATTTTTATCTGACTCAATCCTGCAGAAAAAACCAGATTTATAATATGTTTCAATAAGCTATGAAAATTTTCACTCATGAGGGTTTTCTTTTTCTATTGTCCTGCTACCAAGTTCACTCAATGCAGAGATGCACTGTGACACTGGCTTAGAGCAAGAAATATTGATCTGTTTCCTAGCAAGTCTATTAAAAAAAAAAAACCTGTTAGAATCATAACCTACTGGAATTGAACAATAGTCATCAAAACACTTTTCTTTCTTATTTGGCTATCTATCTATCTATCTATATTTGGGGGGAACAAATCCTAATTTTTAGATTTTCCTGTATTCTCTAAACTGAAAAATGTTTTCTTAGGTAAATTTTCTGCCCCACAAAAGTATCTAAATAATAGACTTCAATCCAATAGGGTAGTTGAAAATGGATGTGCTTGACATTATACTGAAATTAAATACATTCCCAACTATTAGTAAAACGCTGAAGAAAAAAATCTGGATCAGTGAATTAATATCATTTACTAATAGTGCACTAGTACTTCATGACATGGCCACAGAGTATATAAGACACCACTGTGCTACGGGCTTCTTTTCAGATTAACAAGTTCAGTTGGTGTTCTTTGTAAATTATATGTTTGTTTTATGTGTTTTAGGCACTGGACTACATGCAAATGTTCAGTTTTACTCACACCATCAGAAACTTGAGATAGTGATGACAAGGATATATGACATCTGAGACAGAAGCGATGCCCAAGAGAGTAAATTTTCACACCTGAATTTTGGTTGTCTGGCTACCCACACCCCTAGAATACTTAGAAATGGAGGCAAGTAAGATATTCCATGTCACAAAGCTGGGTCACCTCCTCTGAGAGGCCCTCAGCTAGCACATTAACTACTTAGATCTTCCCAGATACTCTTTCTGCACCAGGTTTATTTCCTTCGTGGCACTTACCATGATCTGTACTTATACACTTGTCATTTGCTTTCTTCACCACCAGATAGAAGCTCCATGACATCAGGGACTATGACCATCTTATTTACAAGGCAGTATAAACCTATTGCCTAACAGGTACCTAGAATGTAGCAGATACTTGAGAAACAGGTGCTGAGCGAATGCCCAAATGACTGGGTGATTCTGCTTTGGGCTAAGCCTGCATTGGTTCCACAGTTTTGGATTATAGACATGATATTTAGAAAAATATATTCCATACTGTATTTGTCAAGTAAAATCCTAGAGTTTGGAGCAAATATTTTCAAGTTAATCAACAAATATTTCTTGAGTATCTACCATTTGTACTATTTTGTGGGTGACATAAGAAATCTAAAACGTGATACCAACATTCAAAAACCAGTGTTTGGTTAAGGGGCTTTCTTCCTTAAATAATCCCAAAATAAATCCATAATAAGGTAGAAAAGCTGTCTTGGGTCCCTTTTTGGGGTTACCTACTGCTACAGTGCTTTGGCAAACGTGTTTCCTCCTCCAACTTTACCTTAGTCATACCAGGAAATCATGTAAGCTATCAAGGGACATTACAGAATTCAAACACAAGGGTTTTTTAAGACTTTTTACGGGTAATGCAGTGCCTCCACTGTATGTTACATGATACCCACAGTAAGGTGTGGGGCCACTCAGAATACGCAAACACTAACAGGACTGCAACAAAAAGTTGTTAGTATTTGGAATAAATACAGACAAATGGCTCACTTCAGTTCGGGTCTTGTGGCCAAATGAGTTGAGGGAAAAATGATCTTCAAAACTCTTTGGATGTCAGAACTGAGAATATGGGGTTGGGGAGCCGAAAGGACTTTACCCACAGGTCTAGGACAATAACCAGGGGAGGCTGAGTGCAAGGGGCATCTGGAAAGATGCACTTAGGGTAGTGCTATGAAGAGAGTGCTATAGACTTAAGGTTGCTCAGGAGAAAAACAGCTCTGGCCAAGACCGTTATCGGTGAATGATTACAGAGAATACCATGATGGCATCAGGAAGTGTAACCGTTTAGATGGGAAGAATCCTGCAGGAGACAGAGAAACCAACTTTTTGGAGCCCTCCTGTGTGTTCATTCATTAATTCATTCAACTGTTAGCTTTTGAGAGTTTACCAGGTGGCAGACTTCATTCTAAGAAATGGAGAAACAGGTGCAAAAGACACAGACCCCTCCTGGAGTAAAGGGCTACTCTTTTTTGAACACCCACAATGTACTCACACCTCACATACCTCTCACATACCTCATCTCATTAATTAGGACTCCTAAGGCATGGATCAGGGGGCCTGCTCTGCTAATTAAGGCTCAACCTCCCTAATTAAGGCTCAACCATTTCTCTGAGCCTCAGTTCCCTTATCTGCAGCATAAAGAATAATCACTACATTGAAAGAACTGTTGAGAAGAAGAAATGAGACGCTCCAGAAAGATTGTGGAACCTGAAGGGTGACGGCTAGAGAGAATCAACTTCCTGTAGACAGGATCTATCCTTGGCATCCAATTCTTCATTCATTCAACAACCAGTTCCGAATGACCACTGTGTACAAGGCAGGCCCTAAGCCAGGCCCAGAGTCACACAGATGAACCAGACCACTGACTGCCCTTGGAGAGCACTTAAGGTTTACTTGGAAGGGAAGGCTGGACGCACAGAAGCTTCTAGAAGGAGGGTGTGACATGATGGCGTCACACAGCTGAGGGCCTTCCCTCACACAAAGCATGGTGGCCCCCGCCCCCTCTCGCCCGCACCTGCAGAGCGATGACACCGGCCTGGGACAAGAGGCGGGGAGCAGCTCCTCCTTGCCCCTGCCTGAACCCCCAAACAAGAATCTACTACCTGAGAGGAAGATCCAGCCACCGGCATCGGGCCTTTTCCCGCTCAAATTCAAGGCCCTCGTTCCTAGGGTGATCGCCTCCTGTAGCGAAGCCCCAGCGCTTATGCCCTTATTATCTACTTCCGCTTCCTCACTTCCGGCCCCTCACTTCCGGCTTCTCAGAGGTCTGGTGCCTGCTGCTTCCAGGGCATCAAGCAAGAGGGGTGGGAGGGGTTAAAATAACCAAGCCTGCGGCTATCAAGTGGGATGAAGGCAAGTGTCTTCATTTAACAGTCTGCGAGACTCTCAAAGAGAAATGTTTACGATTTGTGTTACTGATGTATTTTAACTGACTGAGCTCAGCATCCGCAGCTGATCTCCACCTCGAAGGACAAAGAGTATAATGGTAGTTTCCTCGGGACGAAAAGAGTGGTGTGTGTGTGGTGGGCAGTGATAGAGGGCCTCCAATGAGGGCTTCGGGTACCACTGATGAGCAGTCGTTGAGGTATTCAACTGATCTTCAGGGAGTTCCCACTATGTGCCAGGGGTCCCACGGAGCTTTAAGGACTTAAGGACCCAGAGCGAGAGCATGAGGCCAATGCTGCCTGAGTTTATAGGCTAGTGGAGGTGACAGGCACTGTCCCAGAAGATTGTGACAAGATATGTATCTGGTAATAAGAGAGGAGAGAGCATCTAATTCTGTCAAGGCGTACTTAAGGGCAGATTTCACGGAAGACTCTGCATCAGAATCTTAAAGGATGACAGGGAGTTCACTGGATAGACAAAGTGGAGGAGCCCATTATAGGCAAAGTACACATCATGTGTGAAGACTTGAAAGCTGAGAGAGCCTATTATCTTGGTAAAAGTACAAGTGCTGTCGTTCCTTTGGCTGGCTCAAAGGCTGTTCGTGGAACAGCAGAGGAAGATGAAGTGGCAGTGTAAAGTCAGGTCATGAAAGACCTTGTCCGTACTGCTAGGTGAACCTGGTAGGCATTGAAAATGTAATCAAGCCCATGTTTTAAAGCAAAAATATTCCACCAAGGTGGAGGGGAAAGACTTAGACAATAGCAAAATTTGTCGCAGATGAAAGGAACATTTGTTTTTAGCTCCTACTATCTCAATCATAATTATTATTTTAACAGATCTCATGATAACGACTGACATGTAGGCAGGTAATCGTAAAGTGATAGGAGATAAGAAAGAAGTTGGTGTGTTTGTAATATTGCTTCGCTGGCTATCATTTAGAGGAGCGGGGATAGTAGCCAGAGGGAAATTAAAAAGAGAGCCTAGAAACAGATCATTCAGGGCATTGAATGCCATGCTAAGCTGTTATTCTATAAAACAGTGGGGCACAGAGGAGTATTTTATATAGTGAGTTATAGTTTATGAAGATTTTTTTTCTAGGCATATCTTACGTAAGCTTCAAAGGAACTCTGGAAAGTAGGTATAATTATTCCATTTTAAAAATGAGGAAGCTGGGTTTGGGGAACATGCATTCATTCTACATTATTGAGCACCTGCTAAGGGCCAGGCACGATATTGAGCTATGGGAATACAAAGAAGTAATAGTCTAATTAAAAAGACAAAAATAAATTAGCAATTATAATAAGTTGCTGTGATAAAAATATTTTGGGAGTAAAAAGAGGATTTGTCTAAATCTACATAATTAGAGAAGTCTTCCTGGAAGAGGTGAACTTGAGCTGAGGTTGAAGGAACAAACAGGTTACACAAATTTCCCAGAGATATTTAACTAGCAAGCTATTTGGCTCGAACTCAACCCAAAGTTTCAGTGTCCAATTCTATGCCCTTTTCTCTACCCCAAGGACCAATATTTGACCTTTGATGTTAAGCTCCGTTGACATTCTTTTTTTTTTTTAAGATATTATTTCTAAGTAATCTCCACACCCAATTTGGGGCTAGAACTCACAACCCTGAGATCAAGAGCCGCATGCTCCACGGAATAAGCCAGCCAGGTGCCCCTCCTTTGACATTCTCAGTCACAAGTCTACTGTTGTAGTTTGAAAAGGTTGGAGATCCCAGTTTTTCCTTTTTAAACCCATTCACTTCCTCCTTTTGGAATGGATCTTTGGTATGTTTGAAAGGGAGTTGATTAGGCTCAGCAAAACTGTAAAGTGTTCCCTACCTAGTGGAATTAATTTCGTTAAAGTGACGTAATGTGAGAGGTCCTTCTCTGCTTTCTTCCATTTGGGGGCACCATAATTTAGGTGCAGAACTGTAGCACTCACCAAATACATGGTTTTACAATAATAACTTGGTGTGGGTTTTTTTCTCCCTGAATTCAGAGTTTTGTAAAAGTGAACAAAGTTTTCTTCCCTTGGTTTCTAGGATATCATTGCTCCTCATCTCCTTGGCTGGTTCCTTCTCATTTCTCTGACCTCTCAACTTTGAAGGGGTCTGTTCTCTATCAATATTCATTCCCTGGGTGGTTTTATCCAGTTTCATAAATTTAAATAACATTCTATCTCTCTTGATGACTCTCAAGTTTTTATCTCCAGCCCTAACCTCTCCTGACCTCTAGATTCATATCTATCTTGACATCCCCACTGGTGTTTATCATAGACATCTCAAACTTAATGTGTCCAAAACCAAACTTTTGATCTTCCAAGCCCTTGCCCCCCGAGCTCAGTAATGACACATCCTTGTTTCTAGCTTCTCAGGCCATGAACCTTGGGGTCATCGTTGACACCCCTCTTTGTCTCTCAGACTTCACATCTTATCATCAGCTTGCCTTTAAATGCAGGGTGGCCACCACCAAGTCTGGGTAATATGAGGTTGGTAGGTGATAAATGGCTTGTCAATACCATGTTCTAATTCACAACAAAACAACAATATTTATGTTTCCAGACTTTGTGGTCACCCTGTACGTTCAGAATTCAGGCATTTCCCACCACCTCCATGTTCTACCACTTGTCCTAAATTGCTGCCTTCTATTGCCAGGACTTTTGCAGTAGCTTCCTACTTGGTCTCCCCTCTTCTGCTCTTGCTCCCTTACAACTTAATCTCAGCACAACAGTCAGAGTGATTCTTCTAAAACCTAAAACGCAAATTAGATCATATAACTCCTCAGTTCAAACTCTTCCATTGGCCCCTCTTTGACTCAGAATAAAACCACAACCAGCAAGGCCCTCTGTGTTCTGGCCCCTGCGCGCTCTCTGATCGCCATCCTGACTCCTCTCCTCCTCACTGGCTGTATCAAGCTTGTTCCCACCACTAGCACCTGCTATTTCCCCAGAGAGCCATCAGCGCGGCTCCCTCACTTTGTTCTGGACTTAGTCCAAATGCTCTTTGATCTCCCAATAAAACTGCAACACCCTCCCCACCTCAGCTACACTTCCTCTGACTCTTGCCTCATTTTATGATTCTCTGTACTAGTACAACCATCTGACATACGTAATTATTTCTCTCTCTGCCAGAACATAAGATCCAGGAGGGCAAGGGCTATGTTTGATTCCCTGCTATATTCCTAGCCCTTAGAGCAGGCCTAATGCAGAGTAGGTATTCAAACATTATTTCTGGAATGAATGGAAAGGGAATGTTCGAATCTGTACTGTTGAATGAGAAGCACACCCTTTACCATAAATGTAAATGAAGCATAATTATGTACAAGAAATTCTGATACCCACAATGATCCCTCTAGAGGAATGATAAAAAATTTTTAAATGAATATGGTTATAAAAGAAAATTTTTCTATTATGGAGAAGTCCAGATTTCACATATTCTTGAATCCTCCCAATTTTGCTGATATTTTTGAGTGTGCCAGGATGGTGAGGAGTGAGATCCTGGCATTAAAGTCTGTTCTTAGCTTCTGCCTTTGCACTCGCTCAATTACAGAGCCTCCAGGAAATAGACCCGTGGCCTCACTCCCCTGCCAATATGCTCTATACCATGTCTGTTGATCATTACTTACTGCTAAAATAACTTCTCCTTTTTTTTGAGATTTTCCTGTTCTGCATTCTGCCTCATACTAATTAGGGGAGGGGTTCAATTCTGCTCCCTGAAGGGTAGTACCCTGTGGAAACGCAGCTTCCTCATTAGGGTGCAAGCTGAAAACCCCATGATACCTCCTACAGAACACCACTTGCCTTTTCTCCTTCTTTTCTGCACCCACTGTTCAACCACTGACTTGGGATAGGACTGTGGCCAGAGGATGTCAGTGTCTGAAAACTGGCTATGCAGCTACTGGGTGTGACGATGGAATCAGGAAGGTCCTGAGACCATGAAGACTGAAGAACACTAAGGCCGACGCTGAGATGTTTATTGCTCTAAAGTCCATGACCTGCTGTTACCTTTAAAATTCTATCTTTATAACCTGTGGAAATAGTGGGAACCCTGATCAGACACAACTTGCATTATTTAACAAACTTGCATTAACAAAAAGGAAATCCTGGATTAAGGAGTTGGGAGTAGCAAATGACTTCCTTTAACTCATTCAGTAACTATTTACTGAACGCCTCTCAATAAAAGTATGCGACCAAGTATGCTGATGATTCCAAACCAGATTATTCTTTTCTATTTCAATAAAATTGCTGAGCAATTATAACTAAAGGAAATCCCCCCTCCCAAAACAGGAAATTTCAAACAAGATTTAGGTACAAGGGGGTGAAAAGATAAAAAAGGATGTCATCTCATAATGTAGCGTGAGTTCAAATTCTAGAACTCTAAACTGAGCCTTTAAAAATTTTTTTAACATTTATTCTTATTTTTGAAAGACAGACAGAGTATGAGTGGAGAGTGGCAGAGAGAGAGGGAGACACAGGCTCCGAAGCTGTCAGCACAGAGCCGGACGTGGGACTCAAACTCACAAACTGCTGGATTGTGAGCTGAGCCAAAGTCAGACGCTCAACCAACTGAGCCACCCAGGCGCCCCCAAACTGAATCGTATATGATTCCCTCCTTCTTAGCCTTCAAGGAATTCATGCTAGGAAGATCCTGTGAGCCAACATTTCCCTCTTTCTCTTGGGCCTAGTCCCCAAATTCTGCCTGGCGTCACTTAGCAAGTAGCAGTGTCCCTTGTTTTTGTACAAAGATGCAGTGCTGGCAATCCATTTTCTAGCAAGAGCGAAGAGAGGAAGAGGCCTTCACAAGCTGCACTTGGTATGGGAACCTACTGGGGGAGGTTGGGTTGTTTTTTTTTTTTTTACAAAGTTTAAGGTTAGAACAAAGGAAGCTGAAGGTGGCAAATACCTTAGGTCAGTGAAAAATCTTTAAATCCTAGAAATCCTTTAGCCCAACCAACTCAGAAGGAAGGGAAATCCCAAAAATCTAAGTAACCAGTCCGAGCTCGTGCCTGACTAGCAAAACTGGGGTTAGAACCAATCCTGGTTCAAAGCTTCTTCTTTTTCTTTTCTTTTTTTTTCTACTAAGGGTAATGTTATGGGCCAAGAATAGTATTATGGGCTGAGTGTACTAAGAAAGCATTTTCTCTGGGATTTTAACTTTGTGAGTGATCCCAGGGTGGTATTAAATAAGTTCCCCGAAGAAGTCCTAATTTTTCTCTGGATTCTTCAGTGTTCTAAGAGAAAATGAGAGTTTTCCTTCCGAGCGGCACCAGCTTTGTTGATGGATCATGTCTAGGATTAGAAATTTTCTTATGTGAACATAATTGTTCAGGGGAGAAATTGTTAAAATTGAAACCAAGCATAAAGAAGCAAAAGTGTTTCAGAGAACCTCCTGCATTTTAGTTCAACTCTGGCAGCAAGAAAACAAAACCACATAATCTAAGGCTCACGCCCAACTCTCTGAAGCCCTGTATCTGCTAGTTCCTGTGCGGTTTGCCTACAGACTTCAGGGCTCACGGGGGTAGTTTGGAGGAGGGAGTAAGAAATAAGGCAGAAGGAGGCAGTACTAATGGATCTGTGAGAGGGCACCCTGTTTTAGTGTGGTCCTTGGAAGACAGCACAAGGTGGATCCGTCCTCTGACATCCAGTAATTTTGATGTTTGCCTTCACCTTCCTTCTTGCAAGAGAAGATTCTATTAACTTGGTCTCAAAGCCAAGACATAGACTCAACCTCTTCTCTTCCAAAAGGTATGTCATTATACAACATTGGGACGTATACTCTAGAGATCTTGAACGGTTTTATAATTCGCAGAATGTTCTCTACAAGTCAAATTGAATTAAAATGAATCCCATGGGCTCTCTGAATATTGCTTTTTCGTATTTTGGTCCATCAGCGGAGGTCTGTAAATCTTTTGCCTTAACAATGCTTGGGGTGACAGGGTTCGATTTCCATCAAAGGAACTTGTTCCTTACCTAGCCCAGCACACAAAATTCTCCACTAATTGGTTTCTGAGCCACACCAGGGAGAGACTTGAGAGCCATTACAGAGGTGAAATCCTCCCTCTCCATAGTCCACATTTAATCCCCATTGAGGGAGGGGATGACCTGGGCAGCAATGAGTGAACATTGGCACTGTGGGGCCAGGATTGCTGTCTTACCTACATTTCTACTTCTTTTAGTATTTATGTCACCTTTACAAAGAACACCACTTTGGATTTCTTTACAAATGAAGTAAGTTTTGAGAGAGGATTGTCTATCCTTGTATCTTTATTGGTAATTAGCGCCGTCCTTAGGATGGTGTCCAGCTCAGGCAATGAGTCTGAAGACAAACACCTTTATGCTCTTGCCCCAACTGCTCCTGAGTATGAGGGTTGAGTATACCCATCAAAGATCCCACTAACTTAAAAATACTGTGTTCACGTCCCTGGAATGAGGCCTTGCTAATAATGGATGCATGTGTAACTTAATCTGCATGGCGCTAAAAATACACACCCCCAGATAAATTAAGAGGGAAATGTTTAGGGTCTAAAAATCCAGTGGAAAAGATTGCATGTGCTCATGTGATGTCATCTGAGGGTGGGAATCCTCAGATTGAAGCATCTTTTGTTCTATACAACTGCATTTATCATTGACAGATTAGTTCTTTAATGGGTTCACCTTTTTTTCTTTCTTATTTTTGGTTTCAGAAAGAACATTTACTATAAGTAGATTCTGCTCGTACGTAGACCCAATATTGTGTATAAAACTTCATGTTATAATACAATTTTAAAGCAAACCTTGTTACAAAAGGATCCACTCTTAAAGAATACAATGTAAATAGAGAACCATCTAAGTGCATTTAAATTACAAGTTTGAAAAATGATTATTTGTACTCTTTTCAAGAGCTTTGTTTTTCATAGAGAGAGGCCTGTGTCATGAATAAAACTACCTTTTTAGACTGGACTTGGAGTGTCTATCATATAGTAAACAGTAATCTTATTTTCCCTAACTTGTGATAGGTTTTATTTTTTTAAATGACTTTACTGACACAGAGGGGAGGGAGGCTATCGATTTGCTCAATATCAATATGAGTATTATCTCCATTGCTTATATGATATCTTTCTGAATAGCTTCAACATCCTATGTCCTGATGAAAATTCTTTTCATACTTTAATTCAGTTGCTCTATGCCTACTTCATGGGGATACTATAGAATAAATGAGCTCACACAGATGTGAAGTTCCTGAGGAAACAGGCACTATGAAAATGCAAAATTATATTATTATGAATTATTTCTTCAAATCTTGATCATTTTCTTTCCATTTTTATATAAAATGTATCTCGCTTACTGCCTGAAGCCGTCTCTTTTAGAACCACGGCCTTCTGGAAGAGTAGAAGTTGATCTCGATTCCCAAAAATTTATTGATTCTCAGAGCATAACTCCTGCTGGTGTTCGTGCCTTGTGGGGCTCATGCCTAACTCGAGCAGAACTTGCTCATTTTCCTGGATCCAGAAAAATTTACAATTGTTCAAGAATGTGTCATTAAGTCTGTTTCCATCAAGAATTCTTAAATAACAGTTGCTGCTAGATTTGTCGTAGGGATAGATTCTTTATTTTCATACCCTCCTAGAGCAAATTCAAAATTTGGTCAAGAATCTTTGAGACCTAAGTTATTTGAATCAAAAAATGGGGCTGATTGGCCCCCATTTTGTCCATTCCAGCTATTTGCTAAAGTATATCTTGATCTTATGTGTCTCCAAGTTTCTTTCTTTCTTTTTTTCTTTCCTTTCTTCTTTCTTTCTTTCCTTCTTTCTTCTTTCTTCCTTCCTTCCTTCCTTCCTTCCTTTCTTTCTTTCTTTCCTTCTTTCTTTCCTTCTTTCTTCTTTCTTCCTTTCTTTCTTCCTTCCTTTCTTTCTTTCTTTCTTTCTTTCTTTCTTTCTTTCTTTCTTTCTTTCTTACCTGCCACTTTAAAATTCTCAGGAACAAAAT
>NC_043709.1:8119920-8161394 GCF_006229205.1 Suricata suricatta | reverse complement strand
CACTCACAGGCAAACATTATAGAGAATGAAAAGAAATTATTACTAAGCACAGGAAGATAAAGTCGTATATGCTCTCCAAAGAAGATAGAAGACATTTTATGAAGAAAGTGAGGAAAATTGTCCAAACATAAAGAAAAGTTGAAATATTAGTACAATGAATACCTCTATACTTGCCTGCTAGGCTCACTAACTGCTATCTTTTTTGCCATATTTGTTCCATTTTTTTGTATTTCTTTCTGTACTACTCGTAAGTTACGGACAAAGTGACACTTCGCCCCTAAATAATTGGGTACATCTAAGAATAGGGACATTCTCCTATCTAACCACAATACTAACATTTTACCTAAGCAGATGAATACCAATCCCTTAATATCATCTAATATTTAGACCGTATCTAACCTTCACCATCTGACCTCCAAACACCTTCTGTACCTTTAAAAACAAAGTAGGATCTAATTTTTATAAAGAAAAGCACTTTTTTTTTTTTGCATTTGGCCTTTATGTCTTTTTGTTTGATAATTGGATTTTTTTTTTAAGAGTAAGACCGGTTATCTTGTAGAATGTCCCACGTTCTGAATTTGTTTCCACGTGGTGTTATTTAATTTACTCCTCTACCCCTGGTATTTCCTGTAAACTCCAAACTTTGACTAATGCACGGATTAGATTTCGCTAAGCAGTTTTTTACAGGGTGTGTCATACTGCATCTCATCAGGAGGCATGTAATGCTGGGTTGTCCCTCTATTTGTGATTCTCAGTTTGATCAGGGCTCAAGGTAGTGATCTCACTCCAGGGAGCTCTCCTTGGGAAGGTACTGTCTCCATCTTTACGATTAACAAGTTACCAGAGGGGGTGACGCTTTGGTGCTGGGGGAGCACCTTATTTCCCAACAAATGTCACCTAATGACTCTAGGTGACAATCCTTGCCGAAATCGACTCTTCCAGTGGGGGTCATATCCATGTTTTGTGCACTTTGAAGAAGGATTAGATACAAATTCATCATTTTTAGCCCCAATAGCTGGTATTATTGAGTGTAACATTCAGGTAATAACAACTACAACAATAAGAAGTAACATTTACTGGGTGTTTGCTGTGGGTTTGAGGCCAATCCTCCAGGGACTAATTGGGCCAGATGGGACAGGCTAGTCTTTCTGTGCCTTCGTTTCTTAAGCTACAAAATGACAGTAATAATGGTACATATCTCATCGTATTGTGTTGGAAACTAAATATAGTTGACCCTTGAAGAACATGGGTTTGACTGCATGGGTCCACTTAGCACTTGGATTCTTTTCAGTAGCTACAGTAGAGGACCGTACATGCATTTTCTCTTCCTTAGGACTTTCTTAATAGCATTTTCTTCTCTCTAGCTTACTTCACTGCAAGAAGACAGTGTATAGTACATAGAACACACAAAATCGGTGTTAATTGAGTGTTCATGTTATTGGTAAGGCTGCTGGTCAACAGTGGTCTATCAGTAGTTATGTTTGGGGGGAGTCAGAAATTAAACACAGATTTTCTTTTTTTTTTTTAATGTTTATTTACCCATTTAAGAGAGAGAGAGAGAGAGAGTACACACTAGCAAGGGAGGGGCACAGAAGGAAAGGGAGAGAGACAATCCCAAGCAGGCTCCACGTTATCAGTGCAGAGCCCGACCCCATGAACTGTGAGATCATGATCTGAGCCGAAATCAAGAGTTAGACGTTCAACCAACTGAGCCACCCAGGCACCCCTAAAAGTTATACACAAATTTTCAATTGTATCCCAACCGGCACACTGTTCAAGGAGCAACTGTAAATTATACATGTGAAGTCCCTAAAGTGATGTCTCTCTGAAGACAGGCATATGTAATGAGAAGTGCCACAAATGGAACCAAATGGGAATCAGTAACAGGACCTTAAACCACCAATACCCAGGTTTAAGTTATTGGAAGTTGCTAAAAATCTGGGAGCCAATATATATTTTAGCTTTTGACCCTCTGAATGATGGTACTTCATTAAGCATAGACGCATTTATTGCATTTATGTAGCTTAAGGCTCTGTATGAGAAACTTTCAGCAAAAGATGTCACTAGGAACTAAAAAATATAGAACTCTGAAGGAATAGGAAGGAAGCAAACAGAAAGGAATAATACAAGAGGGAAGTATGAGTCCGCAGAGCCGTGGGGCAGGAGATGATATTTTGATATAGTCTAGAGCAGGGCAAACTCTCTCTCATTTTTCACATTTCTGTGCTGTATAAGATTTTAGCACTAAAACACAGGAGTATAGCCATTGTCAAATTTATAAGTTCCCACTGGATTTCTTTGTGGGACTATGGAGGAGTCTTAAAAGTAGGTAACTTCTCTGGTTGGTTATCGCATACTCTCAGATGTTCCAGAAGTCAGTCTCCGCTTCTGAAACATATAACTATATACAGAAGAGGCCTGACAAACCAGGATCCGTCCCGACCCCTTCATCAGCATTACAAAAGGATTCCAGCGCCATCTTTTCCACTCCCTCAACTGCCCTACAGAAAGCTCTCAAGTGTAATTTTCTAAAGAGAACTAAGAATAAATGAGAAAAAAAACCCCAACATTAATAATGTTTTAATGCACTTCAAACACAGTCACTGCTAAATTGGTTCTGCCTTTTTATGTTTTTTAATGAAAAGCAGCCTAATTGATCAATTGGTCATGAATATTACTTTTTCATTTGTTTTTCTCCACACCGCTCAGCCTTCCAGAACCACAAGCATAATGTGGCAGCCTACAGATGGTTTATGATTTGGTCTTTTGTCTAGTGCTTTATGGGAAAATAGTGGAAGCAAACTGCTGAGAACTCAGTAGGAACTCTGTAAATAATAAGTAGAGAGTTCACTTGTTAAATATGGTTTTAAAGAAATCTCAGATAACCAGGAAGTAGTACTAGGGAGGTACACAAGTAGGGAAAAAACAACCCTGGTTGATTTGTAATTTAAGTTTCTATTCGTTGGGGAGACTAGGTGGCTCAGTTGGTTAAGTGTCCAGCTCCTGATCTCGGCTCTGGTCATGATCTCACAGCTCCCGGGTTTGTGCCCCACATTGGGCTCTGCGCTGATGGTGCGAAGCCAGCCTGGGATTCTGTCTCACCTTCTCTCTGCCCCACCCCTGCTTGTGTTCTCTCTGTCTCTCTCTCTCAAAATAAAGAAATAAAGAATAAAGAAATTTCTATTTGTCATTTTATAGGCGTTTAGTCCTTTATGGAGGAAAATGTGAGGTCAGATTAGCTTTCCTCCTCTGAATAGATTTATGTTCTAAAAACACGGATTATGGAATCTCTAAGGCCAGCAGGAAAATCTCAGCCATACATTAAATACATGAATACAGTCAAAGGTTAATACATTAAGCTTTGATTTTAATACATCAAGCTTTGAAGTTGATCATAAATATGTTGACATCCATAGCACATAGATCCTTACTGGCAGTGGTGAGGTGGGGGTTGGAGGAGAGTGTCAGCCACACATTTAGAAACTGATGGAAGCCAGAGAAACTCCCCAGGGAGATTAAAAAAAAAAAAGGTGTCTAGCACTCATGCATATGCAACTTTATACAGAATTTCTAGTGGTTCTTGAATTCCCCTGGAGTCTACCCATGTGTCCTCGACAGGAAAAATTTCCTTTATCTGAAGTTATTTTATCCTGAGCCCTATAAAGCCTTTAAAAAGAGTGCACACATTAGCTCATTTGATCTTTGAGGCAGACACACCACATATTTTTACCTCTAGTGTTGCAATGTGAGAAAAGCAAAGCTCTAGAATTTAAGTGACTTTCTCAAGGTCATTTTGCCGACATCCACCAAGACTTCAGACCAAGGCTGTGCAGTTGGTACTCAGGGTTCCTTGTACAACACCAGTCCAGGCACAGCATTCTGGAGACAGAGGAACCCTTGGTGGGCGTCTGGAAATCTGAGTGTTGGCTCTCCTAGGAACTACCTGCGTGACTCTAACGAAGACCTTGTGATCTCTCTGGGTCTCAGTTTCCTTCTCGGTCAAGTGAGAGATTAGACCATGTGCTCCGAAGCCCTTTGGGTTCTGTTGCGAACTACTTCACCTCCCTAGGTCTGAGAACAGAGGGAAATGACCTTTACTGCCATAGATGGCGAGACCTTTGACCCTTCCCTGGAGGTCATAAAAGCTGGTGTCCAGTCCATGATGGATTCCTTTGCCGTGTCCAAATCCCGTTAGAAGCTATAAACATAATAGTGCTTTTGTGGGGTGCTCGCTCATTGTTCGGCTGGTTGCTTCATTTTCCTGCAGGGCCGGCTGCCTCACCGTGAATTTGCTCTCTGGGCTCTGCATCAGTCAGACATACCACGATTATTTATTATCCCTCTTGGGTGCTTCAGAGTATAATATGGAAATAAATAATGATGATGGACTTATCTGGGGCTGATAAACCTCATCCTTCTATAAAGGTTATTCCTCTTGAAAGACCTAAGCCTTCCATCTGATTTTTCATTATTAAGAGTTATTTCTTTTAACGTCCCTGAAATGTGCTTGGAAATTGAAGACTCATAAGAGGCCTGCAGCGCTGAATGCAGAAGCCCTGAAAGTAGAAAGAATGTGACTGAGCCCTTTATTTGGGGAGGCATCTGGAGAATCTTTGGGTCAGCATAATTGGGACAAATTCGTGTTAGCATTTGTTTCAGATTTATAAAAAAAATGTCCGTAGCATATGCTGCCAAGGACACAAAATCCGTGATGTAGCCCCAGCTTCATTCTGAGTCTCTCTGGGAAGCTAAAACAAGCAGAAAATGCTCATGCTCCATGTGTCTGTTGCCAAACAGATCTTCAGAACCAAAGGTCTGCTCCTAAGGGCAGGTAGTGTCCTGCTCTTAGCCTTTGGACAAGTCTGAGCCAAGCACGAGTCTGAGTATGGACAGGCTGGCCACCTCCACCATCAGGAAGGTTGCCACAAATCTGTATTTGTGATGAAGAGCCAGAGATAGGAAGTTGGGGGCCCTGTTTCTCAGTCCTTCTGCTTTTTGAATCTTCTTAGTGGACTTAAGGTTGGCGAATGGAGTTCTAGCACCTTCTTACCGAGAAGTATATACTTTGCTCAGCACTGTGTCAGGTCATTGACTGTGGGAAGAAACACTGTCCAGTGATGAGAGCTGCCTGCTCTTCACTCCCATGTTCTGTGCTCTTTCCTCAGCTCTGTGGATGACTCACTGTGCCCCATCCCCTCCTCTGTCCTGGAATGAAACCATACCAGTTTTTTTTAATGTTTTATTTATTTTTGAGAGAGAGAGAGAGACAGTGTGAACAGGGGAAAGCCAGAGAGAAAGGGAGACACAGAATCAGAAGACAGGCTCCAGGCTCTGAGCTGTCAGCACAGAGCCAGATGCGGGGCTTGAACCCACGAGCCATGAGATCATGACCTGAGCCGAAGTCAGACGTTTAACTGACTGAGCCACCCAGGCGCCCCCAAACCATACCATTCTTTAACCTGTTAATGGGACACTTAGGAAGCGACATGCATTTTTACTCCAAAAGCACTTCTATATCTTTGACATAATATAAATATGCAATATCTCATCTATAAAATGCATCACATGGTGCTTTCTTATTTAGCCAAAGTCATTTTATGGCATTTCTATCTCTTAGACCAATATTGTTAAATAGACTACTAACTCACTTCATCAACTAGATACTGTATGATGTTGGGACTTGACATTGGAAACTTGTAAATATCCAAATGAACAAAGAAGGAGAAAGTGTGAAGTCAAAAACATCCCCTAGCTAGAGAGCAATTCCTAAGACCCGGAGCAAGGCAAATGGAAATCTCAGGTAGTAAACTTTGTGGGTTTTTTCCAGCATGGATACACAGTTTTTATTTTTAAATGCAAGATGTAAAGGGCTGCCTGGGTTAAGCATCTGACTCTTGATTTAGGCTCAGGTCATGATCTCACAGTTGGATATCAAGCCCGTGTGGGGCTCCATGCTGGGCATAGAGCCTGCGTAAGACTCTCTCTCTCTCCCTCTCCCTCTGCCCCTCCCCTGCTCGCACAAGTGCACACACTCTCTCTCTCTCTCAAAAAAAATAAATGAATACATAAGAAAGTCTGTTGAAATGCAAGATGTAGGGAAAGGTAAGATTCACTACCCAGCCGACTTTGTCAGCTCAAATTATTTCATAAAGTGAAGGGTCAATTAGGTGCTATTATCATCAAGAGAGCATGCCGTAATACTCTGTCATATCGATGCTATAAAAAATCACCTGTCTGGTTACTTTAATTCATCTTTGGGCTGCCGTCATCAGTCATCCCCTCAATCTCTAATTCACAATACCCAGATGTACCAAGAACATTTAGGGTAATAAAAACAAATCTAAATGGTTCCTTTCCCCTGAGGAATATACAAGCTGTTAGGAAAACTGGACAAATGAAAACCGCAGTGCCCAACTCATGCCTAGGAGATGACAGACAAGTGGGGCAAGGAGGGCATTGTGGGAAGGGCTTCCTGGAGGAGGTGCACCTGCAGGAAAGGGAGGGGGTTTGATGAAGAGGCATAAATGTACACACACATTTGCATCCTTCACAGAAATCAGAGGAGGAATAGGGTCTTCTTCGCTGATGATCCATTTATTTTATACACTTATTTATATTAAATGACAAGAGTTGAGAAGGCTCTCGTGGTGTTTTTTTCCCCTTGAGGATCCAGAAACTATATTTCTCCCACTTGAAACTGAGCCTCAGGCTCTTTTCCTGGAGAGCCTGCTCTTCTCTCACCTCCGGTGATGTCCCTAAGCCGCCTTCTTCAAGCGTTGATATGCTTGATTCTTTTAACTCATCTCCTGTGATGGGATTTTGTAACCTGTCATCATTTTAAGTGCCCACCTCTGACCGACTCCAATTGAGGGTCCCGCCTAGATCATGGTGCCCAGACTGGGACAGAGCCCTCCAGGAGCCATCTGGCAAAGGCAGACACCATGGAGTCATTGCCTCCCTTGTTCTAGACCTTATATTTCTATTAACATGGTCCAAGATTGTATTAGCCTTCTTGGCATTTGTGTCACATGGCTGACTCATACCGAAATTGTGGTCAACTAAAACCCATGAGTTCCCATGCGTTACTATTAAGCCATATCTTCCTTATTCTGTACTTACACTATTGATTAAACACACACACAGCTAGGCACAGAGGTTTAAATGTAAGGACATTTATCCCTATCATACTAAGTCATATTGATAACAACCTATCGAAATATTTCAGGGGCGCCTGGGTGGCTCACTGGTTAAATGGCCAACTCTTGATTTTTGACTCAGGTCACGATCTCACGATTTGTGGGATCAAGCCTCATGTCAGCACTATCAGCACAGAGCCTGCCTGGGATTCTCTCGCTCTGGCTCTCTGCCCCTTCCCTGCTCCTGCTCTTGCTCCCCCTCTCTCTCTCAAAATAAATAAATAAACATTTAAAAATTATTTCGGAGCTAGCAAATTAGTACTGCCTCCCAGGAGCTATATGTCTGTTCTGAGGGCATGGTGAATCTCATGGTGGACACCCCCCACCCCAAAACAGATCTTGAAAAGGACCAGGACTTTATTGTCTCCTTCCTATTAGTGAATTGTCTGCACCCTAAACAAAGCTACATCTTTAGACAAGTGAGTAAGCCTCAATCTTTCTGACTGTAAAGTAGGAACAAATGTGAATGGTCATTTCTTTCCCAAGGATATGCAGTAATGAGTCAGATGTCTGCAAAACTCTAAGTAGAAGTTCCTTAGAGGCAGTATTACGTGAGAGCAGAAAAATGTTATCCCAGGCTCTCAGCGTCCTTTGGAAGATTTGATTAGGCTTATCACCGCACAGTATAGTAAATAACATTCATTGCAACTGTTTTAAGCCCGTGGCTGAGTGATCTGATTTGGGGTTATAGCAACATCTTGTGCTGTCAGTACAATTTCAGTGCACAATTATTTGTGATCTGACTAAACACGAGAAGGTATATCTGTTTCACTGCAAGGCTTGGGGTAAAGTGATTCTTCTCTCTCCATCCCCTCCCCCAGCTGCATCCTCACCCCAACCTCTTCCGTTAGTAAAATAAGGACTTCAAAGACCTTGAAGTTTAGGTTTCTGTCAGACCTTTGGAAACCCCTAAAAGTCTTACCAAACTAGTTTAGCAGATCATAGGTTTTCTTTCCTGGCCAAAGCAAAGAACTCATAATGACTTGTGTATCATTTCTAATTTCCAGCTAATCAAAACGTTGCATTTCAAAACTCACACTTGTGAGCAGTTTTTTTCTTACAGAAAGGTGCAGGGAACCTCCACCTTTTCCTAATCTGTTTACTCTAATGCAACTTTTAATGTTGCTCTCATGACCTTATAATCATTAATATTCAAAGAGCTCTTCCCCCCCTCCCCTGTGATTTGGATCTGTGGCCTCGCTATCAACTGTTCAATCACCAGTGTTGATACTACCTAGGAGCCTATTCGAAATGAGGATCTCAGACTCTCTCTCAAACCTACTGAATTGCACTCTGAACTTTTAGAAAATCCCCCTGGTCATTCTTTTGCACAATAAAATATGAGAAGAGCTGACCTAGGGGGCAAGATTGGCATCCCACTCTACCTAGCATCCATCCTGATCACAGTACAGTTATAAAACTGCATTTCATGTTGACTAAGAGTTTAGAGTAGTTAATTAAAATTTGACCAGATTTAAATATTTTATATACACCCAGCTGTTTCTCAAAGTGTATATAGCTGGCCTTAAAATACTCTTGACTTTCTGAGTTCTTGTTGAACGGGGTTCTCAGGAGAGAGCTATTTGATATCCCCTCCCTGCCAGGGACATCTGGCAATTCCTGGAGACATTTTTGGTTGTCATATTTTGGGGTGGGGGATGTTACCAGCATCTGGTGGGTGGAGGCCAGCAAGGATGGCCCCCACAGCAAAGATTTAACCGCCCCAAATGTCAATAGTAATAAGGTTGAGATAACTTGTTACAGAGGCATATAGTTTGTAGGGAAAGATTCAGATGTGTGACCATACATTACAGAACTCCATAGGAAAATGGAGCCTTGTGACATATCATGACATGGCCAAGAACAGATAGGCTGGCAGTGGCCTGAATGACGATGGCAAGGACATGGGAGAAAGAGAGGAAGGGATCCAGCCACAAGTGCAAGGAGACATCTAGGACACATGGTCGCCCGTGCTCCGGGCACAAAAACAGTCAGTTTTAGGGCACAGGGATGGGGTTCAGAGACTGGACACCAGATATGAGCTGGAGGGGAGGTGTGGGCTGGAGAGACACAAAGCTTCAGTCCTAGAGTGAATACTAGATATGATCCCCAAATCATATTAGGCCTGGAAAACAAGAAAGGATTTCAGGTGTTAGCCTCTGAGTACATAGTGGATTTCAGGTAAATCCAGTAAAACAGGACTTAGGAGCAAGACAAAATCCCATTCGCCAGAACTGGGACACCTCCGAGCCAGGGCAGGAACAGAGGGTGACCCGATGCAGAGTCAGCCAAGTGTTCAGCCACCATGAGCTTCTTAAATCCCTCCCAACGGAGAGGCTTAGTGCTGAGTCTACAGTATGGCTGACTTGCAGGAAGGGGTCAAGTGCTTCCAGCTGTGGAGAAGGGTAGGCAAGAATCAAACCAGGTCCTGACACTAGCTGGTCAAAAATTATGGGATAAGAACCAGAATAGAGCTTACAAGGTCCTTGGGGTCGTTTCCCTGCTGCACTGCACCTAAGTCATTTCAGAAAGATTATCTACTCTTCAACTGTGAAATTCCCAGAGAAAGATTTCTTAAAGATTGCATCGATACCTTATAATTCATCTCAGTCAAGCCTTCTTCCCCATTCCTAACCCCAAATCCCTTTCCTGGGATGTAAATTGGCTTTCTTTCATCCCACCAGGGTGGCTCCATGCTTTCTAACACTCAGTATGTTGAACAACCCAACTACCTCCAGAATGGCCATGCCCAGCCTTCTCTTTTCTAAGACAAAGAATCTCCATTGCATTAGCACAGCCCGGTAGGATCCTCTCCCCAACCTCTTAATCCCTTTGATATTATCTGGAATCCTCTCCAAGTCCTGCCTGCTTGTGATAGTCACCACCAAAATGTATTTAGTAAATGTACACTGTGTGCTGACTGCCCTTTTGACAGTGGAAAGGAAAGAAGAGAGAATCTAAAAGATGCACACGGTTTTGTTGGTTTTGATTTAGTCCCTTTTGTCTCTAAGGAGTTGTCATTCTTTGCTGAGTTCATAGTCCAGTTGGAGTGATAGTCCTTAGGCTAAGTTCCATTGTGACATTTTGGCTGTTCTGCAAATCCTTGCGCTTTGACCCTCACCTAAGGACAATAGAGTTCACTATCATATAAAATACTCTGATGTGACTTTAGCTGTGGATAAAACTGGGATAAATGCATTTGTTCAGTTCCAGAGAAGGCATTGTACTGCCATGTGGATCTTGTTTCAAATGAGCTGCAACACAAAATTCTTTCCCACGGAAAGGGGTTTATTCAACTGAATTCACTCACTTTGCTGCAACTGGATTAATTTCCTTTCACATCATGTCTCTAAGTAGAAAAGTAAACTGATTTGCATCAGGCTAAATGGATATGTTGATGTACCCAAAGTCAGTAAGGCTCATTCCAACTAGATTACAACAATCATGGTGTCCTGGTTGTTTTAGCTTCTGCAAAGTAGTTGCAAAAATGCACTGCTTCGGTATGTGAAAGGCGGTGTATAAAAGTCACCACCATACATGGAGCTGTTGCAGAATGAGACAGAACATAGATGTGTCAAAAGAGAGGAGCATGTCTCCCTTCCTGCAGGTTGGACCACACTTTCACTCCTCAATGTTATAAAAAGTATTCATTGCATTCTGTACCCGTCTTCTAAAGGCCACCATTTTATATTTTTGAACTGTGCTGCTGGCACTGCTCAAGGTGCATATTCACCCCCAGCTCGTGGGGGAACAGGTATTAACTATGAGCTTGCTGGGTGCTCGGCACTGGGCTAAGTACCACCACCCACCCCGCAGTGGTTCGCTACCCTACACTCACACTCACTCCCCCTCTACCTACTGCATCGCTCGTTTCCAAAGCCACAATCCCATCATCCTCCAGTGACTCTCCATCGCCGTCTATCTCCGGACCCTTTCTTTCATTTCTCCCAAATTGCTGGCTTTATCCTGCTGTGCACTTCTAACACAATAAGGCTGCTGGTGGACGTTTTTCTGATTTCTATAGCTAGTAGTTTCTATAAGTAGTAGTTACTTTCAAAGGAAATCGCTTGTGGAGATGAGCCTGTGGTGTCACAGGGCTGTTATGTGGATCAAACGCAATAATGTGGATAAAAAAGCCATTTATAAATTGTAACATGCTCTCCAAAGGTAAATTATGACTGTATTACATGATTTTAGGGTTTAGAAGGCAGCTGGATGATATATAAAAATTCAGCAAGACTCGGTAGCACAGTGGGAAAAGGAAATGAGAGAATTTAGGGCATGACCCCTCCATCAATAAGCTAGAGGCCCGCAACGATTTTAAAACCAGAGGACACCCATTTTGTTGAGAACATGTGGTTCCAAGGACCGTGTCTGCTCACCATCCTGGAACAAGGCCTTCCTCTTGTTTGAAACTACCTCAACCCCCACGTAGCCACCTTCCTAAATCCAAGCCAGACTTGAAGGGCTAGCCCCAAACTTAACCCCCTTCCTAGCCCTTCCCCAGACAGAATTAATCTTCCTCCCCAGCACTGACGTTACCCAGCCTTATTTATGTGGGTATCAATCCCCTCAAATAGATGGTGATATGCCAAAGGGCAGGGGCCATGCTAGCATCTGCCAGGCCTCCCCTCCCCCCACCAGTAACAATTCAAAGTAGAGTTGCCAGAGGCTAAAAGGGAATTCCACGGACCAAAAATGGCCTCCAAAAAGGTTTTATCCCCAGAGGCTGGTCTCAGACATGGAAATATTTTCACTTGCGTCACTTTTGGACCCATCTGAAATGGAACAGGGTCTATTAAAAAGAGTCGTAAAAACGCCATGAGTGGTGGGTTCATAGAGGCTTTTTATTACTCCTCTTTGTACTCTTCTGCACATTTCAAAATCCTATTTTAAAGTAAGGTAAGTCACTTTTATTGTCACCTGATTTTCAGCCCTGAAGTTTCCCTGTAACTTAAATTATAAAAATCATTCTTCACTTCCAGCTTGGTTGTATTTTCTCTACTGAGCATGGCTCCCCAGAAATTGTTAGTTCTTAGACTGTTTCACACGATGCCAGATTGCACGGCACCCTTATTGAAAGGATCTCCTTGTGCAGAGGGGTGCGGGGTGGGGGGGAGTTCTTGGAGGCCGAAAGGCACCACTTTTTAGCACATTAAAAAAATCCTTGAGCTGTTTTGTTATTTTAATACTTTATCTTTGGCAGAGCAGAAAGTCTTTTTTAGGAATCATCTCTAAAACGATTAGCCAGATGACTATTGCAAAGTATGTAATAGGTGCTCAGTAAACATTTTAAAAATAGATTAAACTACTATGCCCTTTGAAATGAAAGATAAGTTTAGTCCATCTAAAACAGAAAGCAATGGGTAGAGTTTCCAAATGCTCCTCTTTTGTGTTCATTAGAAATCATAGAAAAAAGGGAAGATGGGGGAAAGATCCAGCACCGTTACGGACACTGCACTGATGAGAGCAGATTGTAATTTTGTGGGGAGGGATTTATGGTCATCACGGCCTGAAGCGGTGCTGTTACTGTATTGGAAGATTGGCCCAGAGCCCTCATCTGATACCAAACTCTCTAGCCTCACCTCTGCTTTTTGATCAGCAGCCCACGCCCCACTTCTGTCAAACCCTGTGCTGCAGTCCTGGCACAGACCCCAAACCTAAAACTCCAGCCAGCTCCTTAACAACACACTCTCTCCCCCTCACCTGCCAGAGCTGCTTCTTGTTCTCAGATGCAGCACCCTGAAATCGGGGGTTTTCGGTGAGTTAAAAAGGGAAATATAGAATTACCTAGCTCTACCAGTATTTTAAGTGTTCTTGTAGACTTAATGAGAGCTCTTGTACAAAACCACTTGAACACTAAAGATATGCTTATTTTTTTCCCTCTCTTTGATTGAACTGTTGACCTTCTAGATATAGGACCAGTTATTACCTCAAGTATGTTTGGAACTTTTCTTGCCCTAACCGTTCTGAAATGTAATAAGCATTAAGACATTGTTGTAGGAGCTCATCCCGTGGGCTGGATCTCATTAGGTAGCACAGACCGAACAGAATCGTGCATGCTTCACATTCGGGGGGAAATAATCTCTAAGAAAAATCCATGGCATTGGGGGAAAAGTTAAACCTGGTCATTTCGTGAGCCCTCTCTTGCTCATTTCTTTGATTTGTCTAAGGATGCAGAGAGAGGACTGTGGTTCTTTGTGTGAAAAACGAAAGCAACTCTGTTTTCTCAGAGCCCGGCTTATGCAATGTGGCTGTTCTCACAGCTCTGGGTCAATCAAACCCTAAATAATGCATTTTAGAGCTCGGGCTTCTCTCCTCAAAGAAATGCATCCGTTTTAAGGCCTGATCCCGTTCATCCCTGCGGCCGCAGATGTTCTAGGGGATGAATATTCCAGGATGTAGGTAACAAGCAGGGGGAAACTGAGGCCCGAGCAGGTGTAATACTTCATGGGGTGTTCACACTCTTCCTTGAACCACTCCCCGTCTCTCCCCCCTAGAAGGAGCTTTTTATTTTCTGAATTGAAAACCATCTCATGCTGTCTGCGCAGTTATTTCAGGACGTGTTCCTAACTTTTGGACCAATCCCAACTGTTATGAAATCTTATATGAATAATAATGAAGCTCTTCATTCCCGGGGATCCCGAAGGTTATCGTTTCCAGTTCATCGCGGGGCACTTTGGATGCCTCAACCGAGCCCTAAATGATTGGAAGCTTCGGGAGAAAGCCTGCCTGATTCTGCCATTCAGCTCCTTTATGAGTCTACAATGTGTTTCACTGTGCAGAGATATGTCACAGAAGCAGTCGTTTCTCATTATTATAGTAACATTTTCCCTTAATTGCAAAAGTATATCTGACCTGAATTTATTCTTGTCATGGCTCGTGAGCGCAAGCAGAGTCTTGTTTGCCTCTGTATTACATTAATAATGTATTAATTAGCTTCCTAGTGTGGCCCAAACAAGCAACAGAAAGGATTTATCTAAGTCATGAAACATGAAATGAAGTTAACACTTTGTTAATTATATTTTAAGGGTAGTCTTGGCATTAGGTAGTGTAACGAAATTTAGGCCTAATTTTTGAGAGAAGATAAGAAAAGACTACTCAATTAACAAAACATCTGTTTAGCACCTACTGTGTGCAAATTGTGAGAGGCTAAAGAAAGAGGCTAAGACAAATAAAATTGGCCAATTTAGTTCTATAGCTATAGTTAAAAGGTAATATAAGCGCTTTGATTTAGTGTCATTTAGCTTAAATATAGTAAATTGAACCATAGGATGGGGCGCCTGGGTGGCTCAGTCAGTTGAACCTCCAACTTGGGCTCAGGTCATGATCGTGCTGTTAGTGGGTTCGAGCCCTGCATCAGGGTCTGCACTGACAGCTCAGAGCCTGGAGCCTGCTTTGGATTCTGTGACTCCCTCTCTTTTGGCCTCTCCCCTGCTCGCTCTCTATCTCTCTCTCTCTCTCTCTCTCAAAATCAAATAAACATTTTTAAAAAATTAAATGAAATCATATGAAATTGACAATGTCTGACCTTTTTTCACCAAAAGAAGTCACAATTTCATGCGATACAGCTTAAAATTAACACACTCTTAAAATGTACCAGGTCCTAAAACATTAGACTACTCATTTTCTTTCTATATTTTGAAATTCAGTCATTCATTTCAAGCTGTCATTATTAGAAAATCAATACAAGGTAAATATAGGCCAGAGATTTGATTCCTGTTTTTTTATTTTTATTTTTGTAGACTCAAAATTAACATATAGTTTGGAAGCTTCAAAGTGCCTGATTATATTAGATATTTCTCTTTATTTGATTTAGAGTCATTGACCCTGCTACCTGTCACTCCATTCAATTTCTCATGCCATTCCCACCATGATCTTCATGCAAAACTGTCATCTCCGTTCCCTTCTTTTCTGCAGAAATAGATGTTTGAAATATGTCCCTGTAGCAGATTAAATCTAACATCTAGTTTGCCCCAAAATGACAGGTTCCTGAGAAATCAGAACAGGTTGCCATATATGTATGCCACTAAATCCATTCTTCTAACTCCTTCAACATCTAACAGATTGTTACCAAGAACCTATTTTGTACAAGCACTGGAACCGATCCTCTGCCAAATATGAAGTTGTGTAAACAAAGATGTGTGCATTAATGTAAATACAAATTTAATGCTAACTAAATACCAGGCACTGCTCCAAGTATTTGCTGTGTATTCGTCTATTGAACCCTACGCAAGGGGGTGGGTACCATTGTCAAATCCATTTTAAAGATGAGGAAACTAAGACCAGAAATGTTAAGTGAGCTTCTAGAATCCAAACTCTTAACCAAGGCACTAATGATTTATCTAGTCATGGTGGGGGACCCTTATTAAAAAGTGTTTCTCCCAGACGATAGACTGTAAAGGCTGACAAATTCACAGAGCCTGCGGATGTCCTAAAATACTAAGTATCAACTTACAGGTGACTTGTGTAGAACATCAGAAAACATCTGTACCTGTCCTAACGGGTCTCCTTTCAGCTCAGGACACTGAAGCGGTCCCCCTGGAGGCCCTCAGCGCACCCGGGACACACACGCTGACCTACACATTCCTGCAGAGTCACATCTTCACCCAAATCTTATCACAATCCTGCCAAAGGCCAGGCCCTATCAAGAAAATGTTCACCCTTCTTCCCGTTAGGCCCCATGTGTGAACACTGATAACAGATCTAAATTCGAAGAAAATCAGCAGAAGCCATCCCAGTCAACCTGAAAAGCGTAGTGACTCATTCACACCCTTTCACAGGGCTCCTGGTGGGCCGCCCAGGTTCCCCGGAACCAGCCTCCAGGCGTCCTGCGGCAGCTCAAGGACCCAAGGAGCCCTGACTTCCTGGCGCTCAGCAGCTGAGCTGTTCAGCAAAGCCGCCCCTGCTCTGAGCTGCCGGTGACCCCACCGCTTCTGTCCCCAGGGCAGGCTACACCAGGTCGCCTTGGAAAAAGTAACAGGGAAGAAGATGCTGACTTTTCAGCCCCAAGAGTAAATTCCACCACTCCGGAGCTAAAATCATAACATCTAAATTTGACTCGACTTGTGTCTGCTCTTATAAATACACAGGCACATGTGGATGCTCAGACCGTGCGCGTAGACCGCCAGAAACAAAACAAAACATCTCGTTAGAAAGACAGGCTGGTCTGCCAACTCACTAGAACAAAGAAAAGAAAAGAAGGTACTCGTATTTCACCACACACTTATGTACGCACATAGATGTGAGCGCGTGTGTGAACACACACACACACACACACACACATTGGCATAGGGAAGCCCATGAGAAGCAGCAAGTTGCCCTGGCAATGAAGGGCAGTTTATGTGCCCAAGGATTTTCTTGTTCAAATTTAAAGGAGCCACAGGAACTTACTGAGCTTCCTTGAGCTAAGTTTTAGGTCTCTGTTCTGAGAAGAGGCGTCTGGCTTCTGGTTCAGGCTCAAAAGGCAGTAAGGAGAGTATAGGTAAGAGCAAGGGCCCCGGGGCCAGGCAGCCCTGGCTGGGATTTCAGCTCCACCATTTCCCAGCCGCGCAGCCCAGGGGAGTTACTTAACCAGCAGTAACGGTGCCTCCGTTTCCTCGCCTGTAAAATGGGAGAAATACACCCCCAAACCGACCTGCCTGGGTTGTTGGGAGGATCTGGTGAAAGAGCACACAGTAAAACGTTTGGAATAATGCTTGGTTCTGAGTAAGCCCTCAACACATGTGAGTTATTGTAACAATACGTTGAAATGAGTTCCCGCATCCCACTTGAAATTGACTCCTTTGTTTTTACCGCAAATCTGGTAGCACTGTAATCTCATTTTTTCTCCTTTTGTGTGCATGCAGAAGGAGGATGTTTCGCTGTCCTTGGAATACAATCTTTCCTTTCATTAAGAACCACTATTAAGTCGCTTCAAGTTTCTCTCCTGCAGTAAATGACCCAAATTACTTAATAGTTCTGCTTTACATGCTTTAATCATTTATTTGAACTTCTCAACCATCCAGATTCAGTACACAGAAATATCATCTAGAAAACTTTGGTCTCAAAATTCCTTATCATGTGCAGCCCATGAGCTCAAATGTTTAAAATCCATTGTTTGTAAGAGCAAAATTAAGTTCTTTATCATATTAGTTTGTAAGAGCAAAGTTCTTTACCATATTGGTCAGTTGATTTTCCACTGTTTATTGCCACAGTCACCTCATTCTCAACTGCATAGCTCAGCACAAGCCAAAACAGAAGAGACCGAAGGTCAGAAGGTCATTCATTCATTCATTCATTCATCAAATGTTTATTGAGGACCTATTATGTGCCAGGCACCGTGCTGTGCTATAGAATTACAAATGACACTCTTTCTACTTGGAGGAATTTTCAGCTTGGGAGGGAAGACACAGAAGTAAAGAAATCATTGCAAAATTTTCCATTAAATGCTGTACCAAGATACCCTTGGGGCAGAAGGGAGGGAGAACTCAGCTCTACTTGGTGGGTCTGGAAAGGCTACACAGAGAAGGTGACTTTGGAGCCACATCAATGAGTGGCAAGGATTGGGAAAAGGAGGTGGAGAGTCTTCAAGGAAGAAGGAACACCTAGGAACAATTTGCAGGTCATGTCTCCCGAGAACCTTCCGAGGTGCTGTTATGACCAGGACCTACAGAGATAGAAGGCTGCCCGTCCTTCTGAAAGTCAGTAGGGAATGTCAAAGTCATGTGTAAAGAGCAATCTACTTATTCCTTACTAGTTATTTTTTTAAATACCTCTTAGGGGCGCCTGGGTGGCTCAGTCAGTTAAGCGTCCAGCTTCGGCTCAGGTCATGATCTCGCAGTTCATGGGTTTGAGCCCTGCGTCAGGCTCTGTGCTAACAGCTCAGAGCCTGGAGCCTGCTTCAGATTCTGTGTCTCCCTCTCTGTCTGACCCTCCCCTGCTCGCACTGTCTCTGTCTCTCAAAAAATAAATAAAAAACATTAAAAAAATACCTCTTAATATATGTGACATATATGAGCTAAGATGATATTCATGGAGGGGTCTTCATTTTTAACTTTCTAGAAATTAATTTTCCAAGCACCATATGATATTAGCATTATTTCCATTATTTATGCCTGACATCGTATATATCTACTTATTTCTTTACTTATTATCTGTCCCCCCTACTAGAAGATAACCTCCATGATGTCAGGGTCTTTGCATCTTTGGTTCACATCTGCATCCCCAGCATCTAAAACAGTGTTTGATTCACCATAGGTACTCAATAAATATTTGTGGAGTAAATGAATGAATTTCCATGTGGATAAAAAGAAACAACCCTATCCTTTACTAATGAGGAAAAAAAGACTTAAAATGGTTTTTCATGAACAGATCCAATTTGCAAAAATGGAACCGAAGTTTAAAAGCTATTTTTCTTTCTGAAGCTCGGCTTCTGGGAAAATCACAGCTGTCAGTTTAGATGGTGGTTTTAACGCCCAGTTACAAATTCTGCACAGTTGTACATACTGGCAGAGCTCAGCTTCCTTAAATGCTCTTGGATCACTAAGGAAATGGTGATTTTCCTTATTGATTTAACGCCAGCTCCTCTTCTGTGAAAAATCCCATGCGCTGCTCCATGGAACATGTACAATAAAAACCGAAGATTGGGGGCCAAAAATTAAGTAAGTCACTCGTGTTTGTCTTCAGTCATGTTATGCTCAACCGTTTCGACTCTCAAGCTGGAGCCTTCGATCGTTTTTCCCTTTAAATTTAGCAGAGTGCTTATTCCTCCTGGTGGATGGCACATATGCTCCTTTTGATCTGTGAAATAGCTCGTTCCTGGATGAACTTTAAGCTCTGAAGGAATGCCTGCAAAATATTGTTTATGAATCGTAGGAGAAATGTTTCACATTCTCTTTACTCCAAAATGGTTGCAGCAAACCACTCTCTCCAAGATTTTTCAAGAAGAGGGAAAAAGAACTTCAGGCCACAGCACTGTGATAACAAAATAATGATCATGCTTCCTGTGGATATTCCTCAAGGGTCTCCTAGAAGCTATAGTGTTGGAAAGGCATTGTCAGCAATTATTTACCATGAGCAGGCTCCTGAGTGAGGTCCGTAGACAACAAACAGGGAAGAGGCTTGGTTCCTACCCGCTGGAGCTGACAAATTAGCTGGGGAAGTAAGACACAAACCACCAAGTGAAATTAATAGTCACTAATGAACAACATAGTGAGTGCCACCCAGAATTCCCCAGAGGACAGAGATAGCCAGACAGGGTCCGTAGAGGAGATGGTCTTGAATTTGAGTTGGACCCTTAGTGGGGATCTGGAGCGAGGAAAAGCAGAAGGCAAGAGGATGGGAGGCAGGCACACCGACGGGCAATTAGAAGACACCACCATGGCTTGTAGGTGGTGTCATGGAGGAACCTTCATGGACCCCGTTGCCAGGGGCCCCTCCTGGCTGAGGTGGAGGCTGTGGCAGGTAGGGTAGCAGATAGGTGGGGGACGGCCTCGAATGTCACTCTAAGAACTTGGTGCTTGATTCTGCAAGTAAAGAGGAATCATCAATTTTTTGAGCAGAAAGGATCTAAGCTAAGCGATGCTGTAGAGAAATGTAATCAAGCGGGGATCGTGCGGCGCATTTAATTGGGGGTTCTTCAGAATTGAGGCAATGAGACCCTGACCCAGGCTGGGGACAGGAAGATGTCTCCATCACATTCCTGTGAATACTTCCAAAGGAGGCCTGCTGCACTGCACTCAGGACGCCTGCCTATCTCTGTCCTTCTAAGACAGGGACACTGCGCCACGGTGAGGTGGCCTCCTGCCTTCAGCCCCCGCCCCCCCGTTTGCACAGGGAACAGGCCCACATGTGCTCTCTACCTCAGAGCCCACAAAGTCCACATCCTCAGCTTACCCATACAGAAGCCAGCTCATGAGTACGGGTGCAGGCCATGACAGGATCTCCTTACCGCACGTCTGCAATGCTTCCAAGGCAGGTCCAAATGCTGCTTCAGGGCAGGGGGCGCATCCTGCCACAATCCGGAGGAATCTGGGTCCTAACTGAGGTAGTTGAAACTCCTTTCTTTACTCCACCCAGACCCCTCCCCTCCAGATCCTGTCTGAGCCTCCGCTTCATTTTTGGCAACTCCTGGCCTCAGCGCTTTCCCAAAACGCCCTCCAGCTTCTAGATCTCTGCTCACATCCTGCTGTCTGTGTCCTGTCATTGACTGTGCCATCCCCTTTGGAACACTTCATAGCCCCAGCCTAAGGCTCACCACCTGCACGAGACCGCTCTACACACACCACTGTCTCAGCCCCTGCCCTAGGCAGACTAAGGTCTCCCGCCTTAGGGCTCCATGCTACCTTGCCCAGGGCTCTCACTGTGTCTCCCTGGTGTCTTATAATTGCCGGTTTATGTGTCTGCCCCCACCCTTCCACCGTGAGCTCCCTGAGGGCAGGGACCGTGGGTACGCGACCCTGAACCCCCAGCAGCTAGCACATACTAAGGCACATATGGTACACACTAGGCATTCCGATGCTCGATGAATGCAGGAAGGACATTCGCCTTGCTGAGGCATTCATTCATTTAATGAACATCTATTAAGCAATTGCTTATGATCAGCACTGTGGTCGCCACATTTAAATGTCAAAATATACCAAGGCACTCAAGTTCCACATGATGTGTGCGTGAATTATGCATCCTGAACGAACACGCACACACAGCAAGACCGCCCCGAAGCTCCAAATACCAAAGCAAATGCAGTCAACTGCATGCCAGCTGTCCCCGGAATTCACAAAGACCCGAGAACCAAAAATGACAGTTAGCTCCATAAGGCCTGTAGAAGAAAAAAGAAAGGCGTAAAAGAACAAAAGAACCCCCAGCAGAAGGAAGTGGCTATGGTTTTCTTCTATGCACTAGAGCTGGGGGTGGGGACGGTTTCCACCAGCATCTATGCCGGGCAGGTTCGTGTAAGTCTGAGTTCCTCAAGGGTTGGCTCTGAGGAGCTGTTAGGAAAATTCATTGCCATGCACGAGTCGGGGGATTGTTTTTTCTTCCACCGGAAATCGTTAATGGGGACGGCATTAGTGGCCCCTTGTTGCTCTGCCTGATAGAGAGACAGCAGGCTCCCCCAAGCAATCCTGGACCCCTGATCACTGCCAATTAGGGGAGCATTGTCTGGCTGACATAATCATGTGAGTATAAATATATTTATTGTGATTGGAATGGGGAAGAGAGACAGCGGAAAGATTGAGGCAGAAGCTGTCACCCCTTGTCTGGCCCCAGCCTGGATCAAACTGAGCATTTCTGTCACCGGTGCTCAGTACAAGTGGTCCCTGGCTTCCTGAGGTGGAATTCGCAGTTGAGAATTCAGGACCAGAATTGTTTTTCCCAGAAGGGGCCCCGTCTCTCCTTATTTCTTTCTTCTTCCTTCTTCCCTTTTTTCACGTTCACTTCCGTGGAAGCTGAATAGAGAAGAGAGACAGACGCCACGGTGATCACATTTTCATTCTGCCCTGTCTGATGTGCTGCCCCTACTTAGCTTATCCACAGTGCGGAGCCCTCGCCGACAGGACTCACTCCCTCTCTGCCCCCCTGAGTGCACGAGTCTGTCTTGTGCGAGGTTTATTTCACTGTCGGCCGTGGAACCTTTGTAGGAGTATCTGTGAGGTGCCTCGGAGCTGGGGTTGAAAGACCCTGATAAAAATAATTTCCTGCAGCAGGCTGATAGGGGAGGGATTTCTCACATTTAAACGGCTAAAAAAGGAGGCACGTTTAGTCACATCTGGTGACATTCTCGTCTCACTGGAGAGCAGGGTCTGTGTAAGCATCTGCACAGATGTAAAAATGCAGGCTGCATCCCCAAACAAATGGCTTGGTCGGACACAAATGGCCAAACCCCATAGTCATGGGGGAGGTCAACCAAAGAACTGATCCTTGGGCTGAATTTCAACTGTGGTCCAGTTCCTCCAACACACGACTTTTGTTTTCTCATCCTTGACTATTTGATAACAGCATTTATAGAGCCGTCTTGATTTCGGCTGTTTTCCTCCACCCTTGTCCTGGGAGCACTGCTCTGTCTTGGCACCTGCGGACGGGGGACCCTTCCCAACGACTGCACCAGAGTCAGGACCCCTCTTCTTTGTGTCCTGTTCCCTGCAGCCCATAGTTTGTCTTTGCGACTGCAAACTGCCCTCGGCCTGTCTTCTTGACTTTGACAAAAACGATTTTATTCCTGGTAGCACAGCATTGACACATGACAGTATAAGGGAAGGTGTAGATACATAAAATAAATTTACAGAGATCACTTGGCCGGAAGGCATCTGCCCACCCTTATCCAGCCTGTTCCTGCTCCATTTTTCCTTCTTCAGCTGTTCGGGAATTGTCAAGTTCTTTTTACCCAGCTACCAGAAATAAGTATTTTGCTGAAGTTTCAAGTCTTAATGGACAAAACACTTCATTTTTCTGTTTTCTACCTCTTGCCAGATGTATCATTTTTTGAGAACTAGAGCTCATTTATCTCCAAGGGAGAAAAAAGTCATTCCATATTTACCAGTTAGCAAATTACCACTGAGAGTAAAAATACAGAGGGGAGCTCTCCGTCTGTTAATTACCGGGTTATTGGCCTCAGCTGAACCCTGGCTGATGGACAGCGACTGTTCCCTTTGAGTTGGCTTAATTTTCTCTCGTTGGTTTTTGTTTCCCTGCAGCAAGTAGATTTCTGGGTTCTTTCTTTGATTCTGCTTTTGAGGAATGTGCCCATATCCTTTGGGTCTGCTTGTTTTGTAAGCTGGTCCAATTAAACCCTCGCCTTTACTGAGGAACCTATCATATTGGGTACTGTGGGTTCCTCTGAAATCCTCCCAGCTTGCAAGTTGGATGGAGTCACTCATCTGAATGCTAACTCTCCTAATCCACTGGTTTTCTGCCATGTAGATGGGGCATGAAATAGCCATCTATGTAGAGAGACCGCCATGTCAGAAACTGAGCCTGGGTTCTGGAGTCAACGAGACCTGGGCTATCCAGCAATGGGATCTGGAGCACCTTTCTTTCTCTTCTGTGTCCTGCAGCCCACGCTATAGATCCTGATGGGAACAGAACTGTCTGTCTTTCTGTTCCTTGCTCTTCTCCATAACAAGATGAAGCCAAACAGACAGTGAAGAGTCTGGTCTGACCACAGAATGTTGGTCCAAGTTACAGATAGCTGTAAGAGGGTATCGGAAGCCTGAGCATTTAGGTGGCATTTACTGTTGTATCTGATGCCTGTCACTTAGTTACAGGGATAAGAGCTCTTGAACACACATAAAGTTCTGGACATGATTGGACATTAATTACATCTTACCTCATTTTGATTCTTTTTACTCAGGGTGCTTGCTACTAGGAAATGGTCAAAGAAAAGATAGAAGTCCCATTAATAGTATTAATGTCAGTTTCCTGGTATTGATACTCTACCATGGTGACGTACGATGTCTCCAGTGGGAAGAGGATGAAGAGGACGGGGACAGATTTTTGCAACTTCCTGTGGGTCAATAATTATTTCAGAATAAAAAGTTAAATGAGAGTGAGTATGGAATGGCAATTGGAGACTGGGTGTTCGTGTTGGTTTTTACTTCCTGGCTGAACAAACAGTTACATTCTGTTTGCCTCTTCCTCCCCTTTCTGCATCTAGATCTTGTGAGCAGTCAGCCATAAAAGGGCTCATTTTTCTGTAGAAAAGAAAAAAGTAGAGGAGCCAAGAGAACCCCTGCCTACATCGGGGTTAGCAGGCCTGTTTCCTGTCTCTCCTCACCCTCTTTACCTTTAAACTTACCTTCTGCAAGCACAGCGGCTTCGTCCTTCCTTCCCATTTAAGAGGAGACACCTACAAATGAGTTTCTCCACCTGCATAAGGCATCCATCCCCTCCTGTGTTTCCAGAGCTCAGTCCTTGTAATCACCTCGTGTGAGTTCCTTCTAATCCTGGTTGTAATAAAGCTTCCAACTTTATATATCTACCCAGACGTTTACACTGAGATCCACACCTATATGTCCAACCCCTGACCAGGAGTCTCCACCCAGATGCTCCCCAAGCCTTCCAAACCCCTTCCAGATTATCTTTTCCTCTGATAGTCCCTTAACTCTGAAGATGTTATCAGCGTCTACCGTATCGTCAACAGCAGAAACAGGAGAGCCGTTCCGGACCCACCCTGGTCAGTAGGGTAGCTCCCTCCCACATGGACTATTCAGTATTTCAAATATAGTTGGTGCAAATTAAGATGTACTGTAATTATAAAATGCACACCAAACTTAGTTCGGTTTAAAAAAAAAAGCAAAATATTTCAGTAGTATTTTTTTTATTTCATGTTGAAATGATAGTATTTGGGATAATGTGTTAAATAAATTATTTAAAATGATTTTCCTTTTTTAATATGCTACTGAAACATTTGGGGTTGCATCCGTGGCTCACATTTGCGGCCTGTGTATCTCCACCAGAGAGCGCTGCTCTAGACTCCTCCCTGCCTCTCAGCCATTGCCAGTTAGTCGAAGTAATAGACCAGCAGCAATATTAGTTAAGTGCACAGGCGGAATTTGACCTCTGGCTCTGCCATATTTTGATACATATGAACTTGGGCAAGCTTCCAGCCTCTTTGCCCTCGAGTTTCTTCATACGTCAGATGGGTATAAAACAGGACGTACTCCTCAGGATCTTGCAAGTGTTAAGTGAGATGACACGTAAAGCCCTTACTGCGGAGACAAAACCCCAATGTCAAGAGAAGGGGCACAGTCTCACTGTCGTATTTCAGGCCCTCACCGTTTCTGACGACCGCAGTAGTTCGTCCGTCTGCAGCTTCACTGCGCCCTCCGAGTCTCCATACTGGACCAGATTAACGTTTCCTAATGCAAACATTAGCAACCCTTTCAGGGCTTCCTTCTCACCCATTGCATAAAGTCCAACATCCTTAGCATGCTGTTCGAGGCCCTCCATGACCTGCCCCGGCCCAAATCACCACTCCCATCTCCTGCCAATCCACGAGGGTTATAATGAACCAAATGGGCTCCCCAACTCCTATTCATGTGGATCACTCCTTCCATCGGTGATGTGCGTGCCCTCGACTTGTCTGCAAGACTCAGTTTATTTGTCCTCTCACTTGGGAAGCCCCCCCTTCCCCCCCCCCTCCCTCCTGCACCTGTGCCCGTCCCGGCTGGATTAGGAACCACTCCTCTGGGCTCCTCAACCGCTTGAAGTTTGGCTTTATTATCACAACTGATCTCACTTGTTCGGTCAACGTGTCTGTCTTTCCATCAAGACTCAGAGCCAGCTGAGGTCAAGGGCCGCCTCTCTCACCCACTCGGGATCCCATGTGGAGCGCAGTGCCTGGCACAGAGTGGGGCCCAGGAGATGTCTGCTGAGTGAATGCATAAGCATAGGAGATACTCCCGAGAGAGAGGTAAGGAGAGTGAAAGCCCAGTGAGGTCAGGCAGCAGAAAATCGAAGGCCAGACTGAGGAGAAATCACCGCTCCTCAGCCACACAGAGTTAGCAGAGAAAAAAATCTGGACAAGGAGTTAGTGATGGAGGATTAGAAATGAAAGAGCATAAAAAAGAGAAGAGCCTGAGGGCGCAGAGCCCCATTTGGTACCACTGGGGGTTCAGTAGCTTCTTCTACGTTGGCCAGGAAGAGACAAGGCTCTAGAAAAGCACAAATCATATTTAAAAATTTAAAAAAGGATGAGGTATCAGCAACCCATTTAAGGATTATTTGTCATTGGGGCTAGAGACACAGATAATACAAGTAAATGTCAACCTGGTGACTATGTGACAGGACTACTAATAATTCACTGGGGCCGGTGCCCAGGAGTTTTGTTTTGTTTTTTTTTTAACTGTGGTGCAAATGCCAAGCATGGAAAAATTTGACAAGTTATAGATATGAGAGAACAGATAGTGAATTTGAGAATAACGGTGTGAAATGCCAGAATAATCACAAGAGAAGTATCTGAATACATAAGAAGGCTCAGAGCGTGCCTGCTTTAACACAAGTATGGATTACAAGAAAATTCACTTCCAGAAACAGAAATTCCAATCTATAAAACCCACTTATCAAAACACGTAGTATTCCAGAACGCATAATAGGAAAAGCGTGCTTTGGGACCCACACAACCTTGAAAGTGGCAAATCACACAAGAAAGGCAGAGAAAGTGGGAGGCCTGACACTTGTGGCTCCCCGCATATACAAATGAGAGAATATATACTTCTCCGTGCAAACCATAGCGTTCATGGGGCACCTAAGGGCTCCGTTCCAAGATGGCGGGTCTCCTGCCACAGACTGGCCGGCTCCCCGGTTTTTGTGTCAGAGATCTTACAGGGCGAGCATTGTGTGACACGAGGGGCGGCAGGGAGACATATAGGACAGGGCGGAAAGGTCAGATGATTGCATGTCATTAACCTTAACAACGCGCCATGTGCCACTGTGAGATTTCTGTGGAGAAGGTAGACATCTGGGATAGACTCGTGCTAGAATATTTGTCTGAAACTCAGATGGAAGCGGGCATTCTGTACCTCATCTAGCAGCCCTACTTAGTGAGGCTGCACTTCCTCACTCCTCCTTCCCGGGAGCCACAGCACGTCTCGGTCATTGCTGGCCACTGTGGACCATGCACAAAGCAGTGCACTGGCAAGCCTAAAGGGCCTCCTATGTGCCAGGCACCGTACTAAATGCTTCGGATGGATGTTTCAAATATTCAGATATATCCACTAGAACACTATAAGGCAGGTATTATTATTATTATTCCCATTTCAAAGATGAGAAAACAGAGGCCCAGAGAGATTAAGTAACTTGCTCAGGACCACCCAGCTCGCTGGTGGTACAGCCAGGACTTGAACTCTAATAGCCAAACTCCAAAAGGCCAGGTGCTTGCCCATCTCACTGAATGGGGCAGCAGCACCAAGCAAAGGACAAAGACACGGAGTCCCCCAGAAGAACATGAGGGCATAAGAGCACAGGGTATGACAAGGGCAGACCCCAAGTAAGGTTTAGAAGGAACAGTTGAAGTTAGATCTGATGTCTTTGTTTAAGTTAGAAAAGTGTGCCCCTAACTTTGGGCAGATGCAGCCCCACATCAAGACTCAAAGTTTGATATAAGAGCACTGGTTGGATTATAGCCCCTACTGCAGGCTGAGCCATAGGCCCTTGTGCAGTAAACAACCTGCACAACTATACATAGCAGCCTGAGTCGGGTGGCAGAAGGAAGACCAGTGCAGAGGTGAGGATGCAGAGGAGTGCTTAGAAAATAATGAGAAGCCATTTCCTAAGGCATGTTTGAATGAGCGTGTGGTATTCTGAAGTCCTTTTAGACTTAGGTCCCAATGGGATGGGGGAGAGGTTGCTGAAGGCCTAAAATGGCAATAGGAGAGTCTTGAGTGGATCTGGGAGATAGTGTGACAACATGGCATCAACAAACTCTGAATGGGAAAATGACTCACAAAGTGTGTGTCAGAAACCTTCAACACACAGGAGTCCTTGTTCTATCAAGCAAGCAGGATGGAGAGAGGGTGAATGGGTAGCTAAGGTGACCACAGACCATTTAAAAGATATTAAAAGGGGGCACCTGGTGGCTCTGTCGGTTAAGAGTCCAACTCTTGATTTCAGCTCAGGTCATGCCCTTATGGTTGTGGGATGGAGCCTTGCATTGGGCTCTGAGGTGAGCATGGAGCCCGCTTGAGATTCTCTCTCTCTCTCTCTCTCTCTCTCTCTCTCTCTCTCTCTCTCTCTCTTTCTCTCTCTCCCTCTGCCCCTCACCCCCACTTGTGTGCTCGCTCTTTCTCAAAATAAATAAATACACATTTTTTAAAAATGACATAAAAGGAAACTCAACAGACTAGGAAAGTGGACAAGGAATGGGGAATAGAAAGCACAAAAGAGAGAAAGTAAGTGAAAAGATGAAATTCTTCCATGTCGGATTTCCCTATGAGCCTGAAAGAGGAGCTGACCCTGTTCTGGTTTGTGTTCTTTCCCATGAGGTTATTAGAGTGCCACGTAAGGAAAGGGCCACGGACGTGTCCCAGTTTGATCTCAGAAAAGCATTGGGTTGCATTTTTCATGAGCTCCTAGAGAACAGAGTGAAGAAAACCACGTAGAATAACTACTTAGTCTGGTGGCTCGGAGTCGATGCTCAGAGAGCGTTGATCACGTCGACCTGGAGGGAGTCATTCAGTAAGAAACTGAGCTCAGACATAACCGGGTTGCTGGCGGTCACGCCGCCGGAGAAGGAAGCAGCGAGGGCTCTCCCACCTGTGCCTGACTCCGAAGCCCGTGTCCCATTTATTACGGAGTAGAGATCAACAAGGCATTACTAAGCTTGCTTGTGAGGAAAGAGTCAGGAGAGAAACCAGAGGGGGCGGAATACAAATCTGTGCCCAGACATTGACGATGGACTGAAGACCTGGCTGATGGCGAGGACCCAAGCAAGATCAAATCGAAAAGATGAACGTTTGAACCTCACATTTTGGCTCCCAAAAGCCTCTCGCAGAAGCACAAGTAAAGGGCCCCGGTGTAACCCCTCTTCATGCTGGGGAATACTGGTACTTTTGTCCTACTGCTTTGCTGTGGAATCCTGATGGCCAGTAGGGTCACGCGTGGTTAAAGTTCTGTCGTGCAGGTGACGTGATTAAACGGTGCCCTTCCACTTAGCCCGGCTGAGACCATTCCTTGAATACTGGGCTCAGGGCTACGTAATACATTTTGAGAAGAACATTGATAAACCATCATGTCAAGGAAATGATCAGAAGAGCAAGGAGTCTGAGCCCGGCCCCGTGGAGGGTGGTGGAGGACCCAGGACAGTCACAAGAATTTGGGATGTGTGAGCATCATCTTTATACATTCCTTTTTTTTTTTTCTCCTTAGGGCAGGATTCAAACTGAAAATTATAGTGAGACATTTGCTTCGATATAACGCATGCACCAAGCTGCTTCCAGTTCAACCTTCCCTATGCCCTTTCTGCGCCATCTCAGTAAATTACGGAAAGACCGGGTCACGTCCACCTTTAGACTCGGAGGCTTAGGGGATCAAAACTAGCAGTTAAAAAGAAAGAGACTACCGGAGGCAAAGCAAAGACAGGCGTTCCTCAGTTCAAGCGAACTCAAATTATGACCTACATTTCCAAAAAAGATAAGAACATTATAACTATTCATCTGATGGAAATAATGCCCAATGGTATCCCTTCCCCTGGCAGGTTTTTAGTATCCTTATGGGACCACCGGACATGTAGAGATGTAATTACCTCCAACTTTTGAGGGACAGGCTTACCAAACGAGGCAAAGTAGACTCTCACACGGGTTACTGTCCACTTTTGCTTTGAGACCAGTGAGATTAAAAATAATAAACAAGGGCTTGGCAAAAGTGACAAGAAGATTAAAGCATTTGTGACCACACAGTCATCGACTCTCTGCTTTTGTGCTTTGCCCAAATAAGAATTAAGGCAGCACCAAGTGCAGACAGCAGGGGAAGGAAGAGAGGGCCCTGAGCGCGCACTGGCAGCGTTTGGGAGCGATATTGCAGTCCTGGTGACAACAGGGCCGGAAGACGGAGACTTTCAAATATATGATAAACGAACGGAGCGTTCAGAGCCCAAATCAATAAACACAGACATGAAGTGAACAGACGGGAAGAGAAGGAAAAGAGAACATGAAGGCACCATAAAATCCTGGTGATATATTTGAAAAGAAATCATGATGTGAATAGAAATTAGGAAGTGGAAGAAGAAGCAGCTTAGGGATTTGTACAATGTCTGTCTGTCTCTTTCCTCCCCTCCACTCCCATCCACCACCCCTTCCTGCCTGCCTTGCGGGCTTATTGAATAGTTGCTGATTTAGGGGGGGGGGGTGAAGGGCAGGCATCTTTCATGCTTCATTCTTGTTTGGATTTTGCCAGCAAGACTTTCCGCAGACAATTGTTATTGCTTTAGGGAACAATCAGGATGAAACAAGGGAACAGCAAGTGGTATCTCAGTCTCCGGGCGGCAGAGTGGTGTTTTCGGTGTCATTCCAATAAGAAAAGTGTAGGAGATGTAAAAACAAAAGATTTTAGGTGCAGTTGTTCTACTAGATTCATGGTAAGTCACTGATATTTAGAGGAGAAAGAAAAAGGGCTCAGAAATAAAAGCAGACTGTATTGTGAGGGATTGTTGATGGTGGGAGAGGTTAGAAACCCATGACCTTGAAAGAGAGAGAGAGAGAGGAAAGAACAAAAGGGAACGGTAAAGAGAACAGCCACTTGCAAGTTTATTAACTGAGATTGCTTCCATTTCTGCGGTGGCCTTAGCGCACATGATTGCTTGGTCTGAGGTCAGCCGGGTTTACTGCAGACTTTGCCTCTTTGATCAGGGAATAATGGGCTTGAATTTTGTGGGTGTGTGAGAATTGCCCCATCAATTTCTTGGCCGAAGGACAGCCACCCAGGAAGGTCTGGGGGGCAGCCCTGAGCTAGTTGGTAACCACCCCAAACTAGTCCAGGACTTCCCATTTTTGCTTGTATGGGCAGGGGCACCGCGGTGAAGGAAAGAGAGCAGGGCCTCGCCAGCCAGCAGACATGCGCAGTAATCGCCCCCTCAGTTTCCCAGCTGTGAAACGGGAGTGGTGGTCGTGGTAGCACTAGTAATAATGATCATGACCTTGTTAATGTTGCAAAGTGCAGGTGAGGCCCTTGGCCCATGGGAGACCCATGGGAGACCCATGGGAGACCTAATCTTAGCTCGTTCTGGGCTCGCGACTCGGGGGAGGCGTGGTCGGTGCGCTCCGGGCCTGCAGTCCTGTAAGACAGCAGCGCCGTCACTGAGCTCCGGGCCCGCGGCGAAGTTTAGAATTGGGATCAGTTTTCTGTTTCTCGGCCTTCCATTTCGCCACTTCCCTTTGGTTCAGGCTGTCTTTTCTCTTACTTACGGGATTGTCTTGATGGCAGGACATTGTGTAGTAGCATCTGGTATTGGAGCCAGGGCTCCAGAGTGAACAGAGAGAGCTAGCACCCGCCTGGGGTAAGGGAAGAAAACCAGAGATTTAAGAAGCTGGAAAGGGGTGGGTTTCTAGAAACGGTTTGGAAACCCTTTACAAGCAAGGAAAGCAGATAGGTGAGATGCGAAACGATCTGAGAAAGAGACACAGAACCCCAAGGATGAGCCAGGGGTCTACACCCGTCCCCGGCAACACTGGGAATGAGCCTTGTTATCTGGATTCTTGCTGCAGAGCCTGCGGCCGGGGCAGGGGCTGAGTTTTCCCAGCTGCGAGGAAACCACCGAACTGAGATCTGAGACCAGGTCTCTGACAGCCAAGTCTGTCCATCTCCACCGTTGCTGACAATCTTGCCTTACAGAGGATGGCAAGTTAGGAAAAAAAAGAAAAAAAGAATAGAATTGTCTTGAGTTTGATAGAACACAGACATTATGCTTAAAGAAAAGGATGTTTTTTCTTACAAAAAGATTGAGGACAAGTGAAATTGTATGTGAAGTGCTTTGAATTTGGAAAAAAAAAAAAAGAGGGGCGCCTGGCTGTCTCGGTCTGAGCGTACAAGTCTTGATCTCGGGGTTGTGAGTTCAAGCCTCACTTTGGGTGGAGAGGTTGCTTAAAAATAAAATCTTAAAAAAAAAAGTTAAGTTTGATATGTCAGACTGGTGCGGATTACAGAAGAGTAAGATGATAAATAACCAGAAGAAGGAAGAGCAAATGACCCTTTGTCCTGGGCGTCACCTCTCTCCGGAGTCACTCAATCGAGAAGGCAGGGGAAGGGAGAGGACATGCACAGGGACACTCTCTTGATGTGTCTCCACTTTCTCCTCCCTTCTCCTTGCCATCCCTCCCCACCCAAACCCAAAAACCTTAAGCAAGAAAAGAGGAGCTAATTAAAAAAAAAAAAAAGAGGAAAACATCCTTGAGACCAGTGAAATCTCCCTAATCCACAGTGACAGACAGGGACCTACAGAACATCAATTTGATTAAATAAGGATATAAGGGATTTAAAGAGCCCTTCCAGTTGGGTCAAGTTTGTCTGTGTGTCTTTGAAATATATCTACTTGGCTTCCAAACCTAAAAATGAGCTGAGGAGATGGTTCCCCTTGGAAACTATTTCCCGTGGAAAATAGGGAGCCGTCTCAAGTCAAGGCCAAAGGGTGGACTGAGACCCTAAGGGGTTGGCAGAGGGTGGACTGGAGGTGCACTGGTAGAGAGAGCGTCCCAAGGTCAGGGTGGGTAAAGTCAGCCCCACCACGGGGTGACAGACGGCCACCCCCGACTGGGAGGAGGGAACGGCTCGTCTCCCGCTCCAGGACCCTCTGCCCATTAGTCCCCTGTCACCAGAGACAGCCCTGCGGCTGCTTCCAGCAGAAGTGAAACAGCCAGAGGACGGTTGTTCTGTAGGAAATGTCTCGTGTGTGCAAAATCATTTAAAATGGAGGCTCTTAGAGGGTACTAAAATCTCAGCCAACTAGTCAGAGATGGTTTAGTAGAGTAGATTCCACTTGTCCCTGCTATTTGGTTGCCATAAAATCCAAAATGTTTATACCCCATGGAGAGAGCACCTGTGGAAACGGGCCAGGTCCTCCGGAGAAGGCTGTTTATTCTCCCCTGAGATCCGGAACCTAAAAGGGAATGTCCTGCATCTCTGACTGGGCAGGTCTAGACAAACATGGGAGCTGTTGGTTGTAAATCTCTGAAAGCAGACGGCCATCAGGGGCCATTCCCAAGTACATGGCTATCTATCTGTAAGCTTGGTGCTGCCCCAACTCCCACTTAGCCTCTACACATGGCCACAGATCCAAATCTCCAGAGAAACCAGAAGGAGAATCTGACTAGAATAGGATTTGAGGGTTTCTATTTTAAAGGGTCCAGAAAATAAGTTAGAGGTAATTCAAGAGCAGGCTCAGGAAAGACATACTGACGCCTTGTTGGACCTTGAGGAGAAGGCTAACGTTTTCAACGCGGTCAGCTGGTGAAGAGGTATTCCGTACTAGGGGTTGTGTGGGTTTAGAATAGAGCAAAACTCTCGTTTGAAAGCCCAAAATGAGGAAAGGCCTGCCCTTGATCTCGTGACCATGCTCAGCCTTTTCCTTTCCTTTCTCTCACTTTCTTCTCCAGAATAGGTTGATTTGGGTCCCTAGAAGAACACTTAAGCAATAGCCAGCAGGTGAATCATAGGCGGTTGTCCACCCCAAGCCTGCAAATTTTCAAGAACGGTCATCTATGACCTTTCTGAAGTGTCCTGTTCCGACGTCTAAGGCCCAAGAAAAAGTCTCCAACCATAGTTGTAGGGTTCAGATGAAAGGAAAACACACCGTAGGGGTTTCAACACAAATCATTAACCTAGAATCAAAAGCAGAAGTGAGGGTCTAGTCATGAGAGGGACAGGACCACCTTTCCATGAAGAGATTAGGCATCAGAGAACAAGTAAGAGCAGGTGGCTTCCAGTTCTTTCCAGCAAAGTAATTCTGTAGTGTGTGGGCTTTAGACTCGTTGAAATGTTAAAATTTACACCCCTTAAAACACACAGGAGTTGGGGCGCCTGGGCAGCTCAGTTGGTTAAGCATCCGACTTCAGCTCAGGTCATGATCTCATGGTTCATGGGTTCGAGCCCCGCATCGGGCTCTGTGCTGACAGCTAGTTCAGAACCTGGAGGCTGTCTTCAGATTCTGTATCTCCCTCTCTCTCTGACCCTCCCCTGCTCACACTTTGTCTCTCTCTGTCTTTCAAAAATAAAAATTTAAAAATTAAAAAACACACACACAGGAGACAATGAGGACAGTCACTAAACTTGCCTAGATAAAGGCTGAGGGCACTCAAGATGCAGAGAAAGTTACAGGATAGAATCCACAGTTTAGGGTGCACCATTGCCCTCTATTGGATTAAATAAATCAGACCTCTAGTGTGGGAGTGTGCTTTATTATCTCCAGCTGAGTTTGCCGAAAAGCCACGGCACCTTTGAGTGGGAAACTAATTGATCCTTGTAAATGGGTCCTCTGTGTGCTGTCCCTTCCCCGAGGAAATCAATTACAGTCATCATTCTAATGACAGATGGTTTATTGCATTTTCATTCACTCAGCATTTCCCAAGTGCCTACTAAGCACCAGTTCCATATTGTAGGGCATCTAAGAATACATAACAGCAACTACTCCTATCATTTATTGAATGCCTACTGTGTGCTGGCATCTTTATATGCATTAACAGCCCTATGGAGTCTGTGTGGTTACTCTTTGCTAATGGATAAACAGGATGCTTGGAAAATGGCGTCTCAGATTTCCATCCAGGCCCATCTACTCCTAAGTCCACACTCTGTCCACTAAGCTACAACTCCGCCCCTCCAGAAGTTGGCAAACTATTAGGGATGGTAGGATATAAATATAAATATCTATCCCAGGGGTCCATAAACTATAGCCAGTAGGCCAAATTCTACCCATCACGTTTTTGTCCATGAGCTAAGATGTTTCTTTTTTTATTTAAAAAACATTTTTAATGTTTATTTATTTTTGAGAGAGAGAGATAGAGCACAAGCAGGGGAGGGGCAGAGAGAGAGGGAGATACAAACTCCCAAGCAGGCTCTAAGCTCTGAGCTGTCAGCACAGAGCCCAACACGGGGCTAGAACCCAAGAACTGTGAGATCATGACCTGAGCCGAAGTTGTACATTTAACCGACTGAGCCACCCGGGTGCCCCTCGTTAAGATGGTTTTTACATTCTTTTTTTTTTTTTAAGGCTGAAGTCCCATGTAACAGAGATTGGGATAATTAATAACAGCAACTTTATTTATTTTTTGAGAAACAGAACGTGAGCGGGGGAGGGGCAGAGAGAGAAGGGAACACAGAATCTGAAGCAGGCTCCGGGCTCCGAGCTGGCAGCACAGAGCCCGACCCGGGGCCCGAACTCATGAACCGTGAGATCATGACCTGAGCCGAAGTCGGCTGCTTAACCGACGGAGCCCCCCAGGAGCCCCGGTTTTTACGTTCTTAAGTGGTTGGGGGAAAGTTAGAAGAAGAAGAACACTATGTGGCATGTAAAAAGTCTATAAAATTCACGTTTCAGTGTCCATAAGTAAAGTTTTATTGGAACCCAGCTACACCCATTCCCTAGGCGGCCTTCCGGGCAACAACAGCGCGGCTGAGTGGTTGTGGCAGGGACTGTACATGCAGCAGGGCCCAAAATATTTACTCTCTCTTCCTTCCGGAAAAGGTTTGATGACTCCTCCTCTATACTCCAAGGTGGACAGTTGTATATCAATAGGAGAGGCTTTTATAAAGCGTTCTGGGACTTAAGAAGAGGCAAAACTAATATTTAACCCCCAAAGGGAGGGGTCAGAAGGCTCTACAGGTGTGTCCTGTTTCAAGCCTCAACACATGAAAACCCAGAGTTTAAAACAGGTAAGTTAGGGGCGCCTGGGTGGCTCAGCCGGTTGAGCGTCCGACTTCGACTCAGGTTATAATCTCATGGTTTGTGGGTTGGAGTCCCACATCAGGCTCTGTACTGACAATTAGCTCAGAGCCTGGACCTCCCTCTCTCTCTGATCCTCCCCTGTTCGCGCTCTCTCTGTCTCTCAAAAATAAAAATAAAAAACATTTAAAAAAATTAAAACAGATAAGTTAGGGGCGCCTGGGTGGCTTAGTCAGTTGAGTGTCCAACTTTGACTTAGGTCACCATCTCACGGTTTGTGAGTTTGAGGCCCCACATTGGGCTCGGTGCTGACAGCTCAGAGCCTGGAGCCTGCTTCAGATTTGGTGTCTCCCCTTCTCTCTGCCCCTCCCCTGCTCTTGCTCTGTCTCTCACTAATAAATAAACGTTAAAAAAAAAAGGGTAAGTTAAAAGGCAGTTATTTGCATAACAAATTTTCCTTTTCATTTTGTAAAAGGATTCACCATGGGGTTGCTTTATAGAATGAGCCTCTATAATGCATGCTAATATGATTCCACTTACAAATACTCTACTCCTAATAACTTTTAGAGAACATATCTATTGTGTACATTGAGGCTTAGCTAGAATCTTTTTTTTTTCCTGGCACTGTAAGGTTTCTTGCTGCTGAAAAGTAATGGAGCTGACCTTGTCAATTCAGTGGGGAGAGTAAGCGCTCACCTTACCTTCTCGTTGTTTCCAAGAGGGTCTTTGCCTGACAAATAGAAGGAAGTCAGTGGGTTCCAAGTCTCTGCACTATGTGAAGTTACCCGCCAGCAGGTTTTGACGTTTTTGGCCACCCTCCGCTTGGTAGCTGTCGTTAAAGTCCTCAATGTAAACCTGTCACTATTCTGTCACTTCGTTTCATACACAAGATATAAATTAACAAAAATCACAACATTTATAAGGAGTAATGGTTCTCTCTTTTTAAAAAACATATTAGCTTCACTGAATTACGAGTGCAAGTCATATCATATTTAAATTAGAGTTCCTCCCCAACAACATAGGAAGTGGGGTTGCCAGTGCGATTTAGGACCCAGCTCCTTCTTTCTTCGGGTCCTGAGTCCGACTCGTCCGACAGCTTCGTGGTGTTATGCAATTGCTCTTTTTAAGAGAGGCATAGGGGCGCCTGGGTGGCTCAGTCAGTTAGGCCTCCGACTTCGGCTCAGGTCAGATCTCACATTCGTGGGTTCGAGCCCCGCGTCAGGCTCTGTGCTAACAGCTAGCTCAGAGCCTGGAGCCTGCTTCTGGTTCTGTGTCTCCTTCTCTCTCTGCCCCTCCCCCTCTCATGCTCTGTCTCTCTCTGTATCAAAAATAAATAAAACATTTAAAAAAAAAAGAGGCATAAAACGGAAGCCTTGGCTATTCATAGCCAACTTAGGAGGAGCTGAAATCTTTCAAGAAGTTTCTTGCCTGGTACCATCTTGACAGCAACTACATGTTTCTGAACACGTTCAGTTCATCTGGATTTCACATGGCGGGTCTTGTGGCTTTTGTTTGCATTCTCTGTGGTGACTCTGTTTTAGAAGTAGACAAACGTTCCCGGTATCTCTGCCTGAATGTTTTTCAGGTGTTTTGGTGGTAAAAGAAGCCTAAATGGAAATGCAGGGGCAGAGAGAACCATGCACGGGGAAGCCCTGTGTGGTGCTGCCACGGGCTGTGTCAGGGGCTGCTGATGGATATTGCATGCACTCCATAAAGGGGCAAAGTGAGAGAGGCGCAGAGGGAGGGTGAGGAGCAGAGCCGGCGTTAAGGGCACGAGCCCTGCATGGTTCTGAGGCAGGACTCCCGGGCAAACGGCATCATCAGCGGGCTCGGGGCCCGTGCGGAGGCTGCTGGAGGTGGCCTGACTACCCCCGGATACTGTTACTTCAAGGTCATATTCTCTAGCAGGTAGCGTTGCAGCCATCTCTAAAGCAGATCCCTGGAAGGAAAGCACATTTAATCTGTCTGTGAGGTTATATAAAGCGATGTCTCTCTCTTCGTCTCCCCCTGAGGTCAGAAGCACTGCAACTGCACACGGTAGCTAGAAGGCTCCGTAGCAGTCTTGAACTCCTGAGGCACCCGGCATCCATGGATGCAGATGCATTGGTGGAAGATACCCACATAAAACAAATGGATAAACACTGAGCAAAATATGGCAGTTCACTTTTCTTTTTCCCTGGTGGTAATTTAAAAGTTTTCAAAATTAAAACTAACGGATATAGACACAAGGGATATAAATTTCCAGGCATTTTTATGATCAAACAGAAGACCAAGGCCTGGGGGGTGGAGGGACCCTGCTATTAGGGAAGCAGGGAGGCATAAATGCAAGGGGAGAAACTGCAAAGCCCTGTGATTTGAATGAAAATAGAACATACCCTACTCACCCCTGAACATCTCCCTCCTACCAAACAGCATCCTAACAGATTTCATTTCACAAATGGAAATGGGACACAAACAAATTTTTTCAAAGTGATTTCATTAAGAGTGGGCCTTGTTCAATGGGGTTTTCAGGGCCAGGATTAATATTATAAGCCAGGGAGTTCTGCTATGGGCCCTTGGGTCGTTGGCTTCCCCGTAACACCTGTCTCCTGGGGGAAGGCAGAGAAAGAACTGGAGCTCAGGAACAATGCTGCTTCTGCTTCGGCCTCTCACTGAAGTTATGCACGGCCAGCCTGGTCCAAGCACCCAGGCCGGATCCGAGCTACATGCAACATAGGAAACATCTTTCCAAGCTCAAGGTCATATCTAGAGCATGCCTTGGATATTTTTTCATCCTTAATTTATGTGACTTTCTGATATGTTTACCATTTGCCCTCCCCTTGTCTCCATCCTGCTTATTAAGGTAAATTTGCATAGAAATGGGATCTTGGATTTCAGGACCATTCACCTGACACTTGATCTCCTGAGGTGACCAGTATCTGCTGTCGATACCATGAGGGTGACCCACAGACACCACGTCTTCCTGCAAACTCAAAGCAAGGCCTTAATTAGGGGAGGCTTTTCATGCTAAAGCCACGGGGTGAAGCAAATCAGCAAAAGCATTTAGCACTCACTAAGGAAGGCAGAGTACTCCTTCCTGTTGAGTAGGCCATCCTAGGTCACAATTTTAATTTGCCTTTGATGAACAGATCCTGAAGAAAGGATACAAAAACTATATATATATTTTTTGTTTGGAAATAAATTTTGGCTGGTGATAAAGCCCAGACAGTTAACTATGACATTTCACTTGGGCTCCTGAAATATTTTTTTGCTTAACATCTGTCTTTCGGATCGACAAGTGTCATTTCTACAAATTGCTTTAGGAAGACCAAGCAAATGTGGAAAGTCAGAGAAACGAGCCACTTGCTGCCATCACGGTATCATTAACCCCCTGATCTCTGCACGCTGCACCCTCCCCACTGGGCAGCCACCTTCCTTGGTCACCTAAATCTTGTCACTTGGGCGGAAATTCCCACTGAGAGGGTGATTGTGGTCCTGGTTTACTAGTCACTGAAAGTCATTAGGTGTGAGTTCACTGACGTAAAGGGTTTCAGACTTTGGCACATTCTCATAAACATAAATGCCAAACAACAGCTTCCAAGACTGTCCCAACAGCAACCTGTCTTAGCGCAGAATTAAAGGACTTGCAGGTTTGGAGAATAAGCATCGAATTTCAAAGAGGAAAGTTTATTTTAAAAAATGGGAGGAATCAGAAGAAAACTCTTCTGTTTTTGTGCTGTTTTGGGCCGGACTCCCTTTGCTGAGGATAAATTCATTCTAATACCATTATCTTAAAGACAGAAAGACTACTTAGTTTTGTCTTGTGTAACATTTTGTGTCTATAGTTTAATTTATATATTTTTAAAATTTTTTTATGGTTATTTACTTTTGAGAGAGATAGTGCAAACAGGGGAGGGGCAGAGAGAGAGGGAGATAAAGAATCTGAAGCAGGCTCTAGGCTCTGAGGTAGCTGTCAGCACAGAGCCCGATGTGGGGCTCAAACCCATGGACTGTGAGATCATGACATGAGCCGAAGTCGGGCACTTAACCACCTGAGCCAACCAGACGCCCTACTTCTATTGTTGAATTTAATCTTGCATCCTTGAATTTTACTAGATAAGGAAACTGAGACTCCAAGAGGTTTAGTTATTACACAAGATCATACAGCTCTTCACCTACAAAACGAGGGCTCTGTTCGTTCTATTACATACCCTCTTGTCTCCTAAAATAATAACAACTCTATTTCATATGTAGGCTAACTTTTTTATTTTACACAGGCCTTGCGTGTTACTGGGGGTGGGGGCATTTTAACTCAATTCAGAGGTATTAGAATATCTTTCAAAATGTACTTGGCTTGCACTGTAATAAAGCAGTAAGGAATCTGACTAACCGAGTCCCCTGACTCAAGCCAGAGTGTTCTCCACTTTCAGGCCATGCGGAAGGCTGTTAAGTCCCCCACAGGCCAATGCTGCCTAATTCTCCTAAACGATTCAGATGTAAAAGAGAAAATGGCATCTGTCTAATTAACACCGCCTGGTTAAATACAGCCACCAAGGGACAACCTCAGGACGATGTTTACAGAACAGTCTTTTCAGTGCCTCAGGCCCCAAGTTAGAGATGATAGGGAGTCTTCCATCTTTATCAACCAGAAACAGAGATGTCCCCCAGAAATGGTGGCAGGCCGGACCGGCAAAGGGGGATGAAAGGGGAAAGGCGTTGTGGGCCCTCACTTCCTGCTCCTGGAGTTTGGGGATTCAGGGAACACCAGAAGCAGGTCCCACAGGCTCCCTCCCGCCGGAGTCCATGGAAACAAAAGCCCTCTCTGCGCGCCTGGGTCTCCCTCTCAGGCCTGGAGACCTTCGGCCAGGCACCTACCGTCTGCTAAGACTGCTAGGTGCCCGCTGCCCTGCTGCCCTTCCCTGGACAGAAAGGCACAATGAACACATTACTTCTCTTCCAGCTGCCCGTCACAACATGGAAGCCATTGCCAAGTTCGACTTCACCGCCTCCGGTGAGGATGAGCTGAGCTTTCACACTGGAGACGTTCTGAAGGTGGGTGACATGGGGCCCGGGCGAGCCATGGGGAGTTTGGGTTACTCTGGTCTGGTCACTGAGTTCATATAACAACCCAGGCCTTTGTTCCTTTTTCTTTTTCTTAAGTTTATTTATTTATTTTGAGAGAGAGAAAACGAGTGGACCAGGGGCAGAGAGAGAAGCTGAGAGAGACACAGACAAAGAGAGAGAGAGAGAGAGAGATTGAGAATCCCAAGCAGGCTCTGCACAGTGCAGAGCCTGGTGCGGGGTCAGACTCCCAAACCATGAGATCACGACCTGAGCCAAAATTAAGAGTCAGACGCTTAAGCCACTTGAGCACCCAGGGACTCCCCGCCCCCATGCCTTTGTTTCTTAAGAACTGCGAACGGTTTCTTTCAAAAAAGAGAAATTCACCTCAGTCAAGAGGGTTCCTTCTGGGCTCCCGGTGCCAGTTACCAGGGCAGGTGATGGCAATAAGGCAGCATCCTTGTCCTGGACGCTCGTGGTCTGGAGGGAGAAAGAAGTCCATCCGAAGGGCTCTTACAGACGCTCTTGTCTAAGTGCTCAGGGAGCGCAGGCAAGGGAACAAGCGATCCCACTCGAGAGATGGGGTGGCAGGAAACTGCAGCAACACCGGTGGTCAGGACTGCAGGGAAGGTGGTTGACTTTTACCCGAAGCTCAGAGATAAGGAAGCCCATGCGGCTTCAGTGAGCACCGTGAGGTTCAGTGTGGCCGAAACTCAACCAAGGGTGCGGGTTGGAGACAGCCAGGGAAACACAACTGAAACAGACGTGGGCCAACGGAGGCCATGCACACGCGGCGGCTCCGGGTCGCCTTAGAACTTGCCTAACGCCCACGCTTGAGCTGTCGTGGCTCCTGGCTACTTGTTGTGTCTGAAACTGCCTTGGATTTCTACATTTCGTGC
>NC_043709.1:8115853-8119820 GCF_006229205.1 Suricata suricatta | reverse complement strand
CTTAACCCGGATTCTGAGCAAAAGCAGAAGCCCTTCCGCAGGCCATTGGGGGGGGGGGGTGTCTGTGATGCTAACACCCCCCTGCCTGGCCTCAGAGCACCCTCAGGAATCCTGGCTCCCAGTTCTCAGCCTTCGCAGCACCGAAGCCACCAGCGTCTCACCCGCTAAGAAGTGTATTTGCTGTAGCGAGAGCCTTATCGGTCCATGACAGGCCGACTTGGAAAGTCACTTGGCTTGGGACATGAACACCCCAAGTAATCTCCCTTCCAACTGCTCTCACCTTGAAAGGTCTAGTAATATAGGTGTGAAGAGTGTGCCTTCAACGCTGGGGCTTCTCAAGGTCAAAATGTTGCCTGGGCGGCCCACCCAGGGAAAGGTGACCTTCACTTCTGTGGGATCTTACCGAGGTCACCGAGGGATCTGTCACATGGTGAGCAGTCCCTCCCTTCTCTATGGGACATTGTGGCCCTGTGATGATCAACTGCTATACAGTGTCCTCCCTCAAAAGAGACCAGTGGATCAACTCCCACCCCTCATCTACCATTGCAAACAGCACCTAATAGCTTGCTCAAGTGTTTCCTATTCCTCAAAAAAGTGAAAAGGAAAAAAAAAATTTCCTCAACTTTGCATATCAATCCACCTACCAATTTCTTTCCTCTCTTTGACTCCCAACATCAGGAAGAGTTCTCTATGCTGTGCCTCCACTTCCTCACTTCCCGTTGAGTCCACTGGAACTTTCTGGAAACTGCCTCTTACCCTCAACACTCCCTTCAAGTCCACCGGTGATCTCCTTAATGTGGAATATAATGACCTTACTAAAGCGCCTATAGAATTTGACAGCCATTAGCTGTCCCTCTTCTGCATCTGAATGGAGCTCTGCCTCCCCCCTAACCGTGTACTGTCTCCTGAATAATTTTCTTTCTTGAGATCTCTCAAGCAATCCCCTGCTCCACGAGAGAGGTGTCTGGTGAAGTAAAAAGGAGCAGGGGTTTAGAGCCAGATAAATCAGAGTCTGAATCCCAGCTGACTAGCTGTGTGGCCTTGAGTCAATCCCTTGCCCTCTCTGGGCTTCACTGTCTTCATCCGTAAGCAGAGATCATATCTATTTTGTAGGGTTTGGGGAAGGATTAGAGGTAATGGTCCCACCTCAAGGTGGATGCTCAATAAGTGGTTGCCATATTTCAGTATTACCCATTCCTGCTACCATTCAGAGCATTGCCATAGCCCCTTGACTGACTTCATCACCTCTGGTGTCTTACTCCTTCAGTCATTCTACTTACTAGTCATAGGAGGATCTTTCTGGAAAACAAATCAGGTCAGATCACTTCCTTACTCAAAAACATTCAGTGGTTCCCCATCACCAACTGATAGGAAGTTAAGCCACCTGGCCCCAACCCACTCCCCAAACTCCCCAACCTCCCCAACCTCTCCAACCTCCCCAACCTCCCGTCATGAACACACACACAAACGTACATGCATGTACACATGCACACACTCTCATGTATGTAATGCCCAGGTCACCCTGCAATACATGCACGGAGTTTCTCAGGCTCTCCCCATCCTCCAAATGCCTTTCTCCTGCACACACATATTCGACTCTCTCTGCCTCGGAACCCTCACTAATCCTCCACACTCCCAATGGCCCCAGCAAAATTAATCACTCCCTCTTCAGCTCTTCCATGACACGCCACCACTTCATTCCAGGCTCTGACGAGCTCCGCTCCAGTGACAGTTATGAGCGGCCAAACGCCTGTGCTCTTACACACCCTGTACACCCACCTCTCATAACTGCCCTTGGGCTGTGGGATCCTGATTGCCCACGTATGTGTGGGCTATTCCACTCGCCAAAGCTCCGTGAGGGCAGGGGCCAGGTCTGCCTCCGTGTCCAAAACAGCAGAAAGTTGACCCTCCCTAATATTTGATGAATGAACGAGTGGTGGATTCCTCCACTGATCTGTGAGCTCCCTGAGAGCAGAGCCACCCCGGGCTCATCTTTGTGTCTTCCCAGCAGCACCCCACACAAGTCACAGCCCCCAATAGGTGCTCAGCACAAATCGCTTGAATTGTTAAATTGCGTTTCTGCATGTTCCTGTAGAATTCCTGCAGAAGGGCAAACCTCTCCTTTTCAAATTCTGTCCCTTGCAGCTGTACCGATGGAAAGAAAAGTAGAGAGGGGCTTGTTGGCTGAACCCACAGCATGCCCGTGCCCTGGTGGTTAGTAGCCCTGCCCGGGGGTCTCTGTGTATGACTGCAACATCAGCCCCTCTGCCCCAGAGATGGGCAAAAATCCCCAAGATCTAGCAACTGCTTTCAAAGGCAGCTCTTGACGGCCCTGGCAATTTACTCCTGGGATGCTCTTTCATCCTAGACTTTTGGTGCTAAAAGACTAAACAGACTTTCACTAAAAACTACAAACAATGTCTGACTGGCTCATCACCAACCAACCCCCTCCAGACTGTGGGCTCCCCAGGACAAAGGCCTCGGCTTATTCACCTCTGCACCCCAGCATCTAAGCACAAAGAACAAGGTGCTCACTAGATGCCGATTAAAGGAAGATGAACCAGGTGGTGGAGGGGGAACTCCGGCCGAACGGCTCGATTCGGCTTCTCCTGTGATAGAAACATCGGAAGTCAGGAGTCAGATTACTTTATGTTCATGCCTCAACCCCCTGGACCCACAGCTACGTGCAGCACCAGACTCACATTTCCCTCTTGAATTTGCCCCTGTTTAAAAAAAAACAAATTGGCCCAGTCCATTTCTGCCTGCTTCTGTAATGTGTCTAACTCAACCCTGTTTCTACCTACTAAAACAGTGACCTGAAGCTATGAAGAGTCAAGCCTATGTTATTAACTTCAATACGTCAGATTTCTGCTCTGCCTCTAAGAGCTATAATTCCATCCAATTTAAAAATTCTCCCAACTGTACATTTTGTCCTCTTCCCACGTCTAACTTATTCTCAGGCCATGTAACCCAGAAAATTATTCTCGTAGGCAAATTTATAAGAATTAACATACAGTAAAGCGAAGCGTAAAACCTCATGTGTTCAGGCTGAACCCCTTGCTCGGGTTTTCATGATGGGGACCAGAGATAGGGGGAACCGAACAGACAGACAGATGAGACGAACAGGAAGTATGGGGCCCTGGGCCAACAACGGCAGAAGGAAACCACCTCCCCCCAAATGCTCTTCTTTGCAGAAAATGAGATTCTTTTAAAACCTTGCCTTCTATACACCATAAAAAGCCTGTAAATTCACCTCTCTGGGAACACGATCTCGGGCAGACGGAGCACCAGGTGGTAGGGGAAAATGGCCGCCATTGTGGGATAATCTTTCAGTTGCTACAGGAGGTAGATGGGCGTGAGCCACAATTACTAAAATTACAGCTGGTTTCAGGTCAGAGAACTAAGTAGAAAGTTGGTTCTTACCGTGATGAGCCAATTTCCACGTGGCCTCTTTTACCTCATCCCTGCTCACCTTCGTATTTCACATTTGCTACCCAGCCCAAACATCGCGCTCCTGCCAGATGGGAGAAAGAACCTCCAAAGCCGTACGTTGGGGGGCAAAGGCATGGAGTGAAATGTCCTTGTGTGCTTTGTGTGATTACCAGGTGCCGGTGCCAAGTTCCCTAGTGCTTTTTTTGACCTAGATTTTTCTGCTCCCCCCACCTCACCCCCTCTCGGCGTACACATACCCACGCGTCCGTGCTACCAGCAGTCTCATATTTGATGCTAGAAACTACAAAGTTTTCTGTCCTCAGCAATTCTAGAACTCAAATATGTGACACACTTTTATTTCTTCAGAGCAAGTGATTAAATTCAAAACATACACATATAATACTTTAAAGAATTTATAAACCCTACCATGTCTTTCAGAGCTGGAGGCCTCCCTCCCAAGAATACCATATTTTACAGAATTGTGTTTTAAAATTTTTTTAATGTTTATTTACTTTTGAGAGAGAGAGAGAGAGAG
>NC_043709.1:8083176-8115753 GCF_006229205.1 Suricata suricatta | reverse complement strand
CACCTCAATGGCTCACTGAGCTTTTCTCCTCAGATGGTCCCAGGAGCAACTTGGATTCACCCACGTGCAATCTGAAGCTCATGAATTGTGCCTCAGACCTGCTCCTCCTCGTGTATTAGCAAAGCCATCACCACCCACTTAGTTTCCCAAGGGCAAAATCTGGAGCCTCCCAGAATCCCTTTCTCCCTCAGTTCCAAGGACAGTCGCAAAATCCTGCACACTTTGCTTCCAGGCTTTTCTAAAATAGCCCTTCGTCTCTCACCGGTATGGCTGCATTCCCTTCCTAGACCCTCCCCCTCCAACCCGTCTTCATGCTCTGATGCAGGGCTCTTTCTGGGCTCTAATTCTTACTGCATTATTTCCCTGCTCAGAATCCTTTAACAGTTCCCCATAAATTTCAAGACGGAAGCCCAGACTTTCCAACATGGGTCACAAGGGCCTATGCCTCTGGTTTCCCCTCTCTCGGCCCCTGGGACCACAATATAAATTCCTGCCAGAAGAAAACCTTTCATTCCCAGAAGGCACCTCACTTCCTCCTATCCCAGAGGTTCCTGCGCCATCAGACTTTGCCTGGGTAACTCCTTCCGTTGCCTGGGCAACCCCAGGGCCTCTCTTCCGGCAGTCTTTCCTACCCACCTCTTGCTTTCCCCTTTAGGGTAGCATGTCTATCAGTGAAGGCATCTTCAGCTACAAGAAACAGAAACTTAAATACAGCTTAAACAATAATGCAGATTCATTACTTCTCATTGAAGTCCAGAAGCAGGAGGGCTCCTGCATGGCTAACTCAGTGGCTCAATGACATCATTAAGTTTCTTTTCACTTTTTTACTCTGCCATCTTCATTATGGTTCAAGTCTGTGCCACATACTTTAGAAACATTCTCAGTGGGGTGAGGGGCAAATATCTGTCTTTTAATAGTGAAACTATTATTTTCTGAAATAACCAGAAGCCACATAGAGCCAAGTGGTGAGTCATATGAGTAATCAAGGGAAGTGATAGCATTTGGGGTCATAGTCAAAGAAGGACCATACAGTAATGAGACAGAACTTCTGGTTTTGCTTGTAATCTGGCTCTAAAAGCAAGTTTAGAAAAGGCATCCCAAATATCTTGAGTTACATCCAAATTGTTTGTGAAACACATGGAGTGTGAACACAGAGAGTTACTGTTTTCAAAGCTGGCCCCACTGGATGTTTAAGTTTTAAATTGCTTGTTTAAAAAAAATGGGAACAAATTAAATGTTTAAAAGGTTCCTGGTTACCAGGCAGAGAAGAAAAAGAAATCACGGGAGGTCGCTCTTGCTTTCCCAGTATCTGCTCAAATTAGGAACTCTGGATGTTGAGATCTGGGACACATGAATTTCCGACATATAAAGAGAAAGGGTTTCAGAGAAGCCCCTGAGTGCTGAGTCTGGGAGGCCACACCATGGTGGGGTCCCATGTGTGGGTGGCACTCGTGGACAGAAATTAGCTCGCGGTCAAGGAAGCCAAACTCCAGAGATAAACCTGTCCCTCTCCCACTGGAGCACCCATTGTGGTCTCTTTGGCTTATTTCCCTCTAAATCCAGAAGGGTGTTCTTTGCCCTGCAGCCCCTTTCTTCTGCTTCTTGGAGTCCTCTCTATAATCTTTGTCCTTCCTTCTCTTCCATGTAGATCCTAAGTAACCAAGAAGAGTGGTTCAAGGCAGAGCTTGGGAGCCAAGAAGGATATGTGCCCAAGAATTTTATAGACATCCAGTTTCCTGAGTAAGTATTTCCAGCCTGCTGACACGGGTCTACCCACACACACTCCCCTTACTTTTTCAGCAGTCACTAAAATTAGCCATCCATACCCAAGATACTGTCAAAACTGGTTGCCTCTGGAGAGGGAACCACAAAGCTGAAGGCCAGGGTGGGAGGGAGATTTGCATTTCACTGCATTCCTTTTTGAATTTCATACCATGTGCATGTATCACCTATTTTAGGTTTATAAGCTAAAATCATCTATAACTGCAATCACAGGGTCCGCACGGATTCCACCGGGGGCGCTGTTGGCCACCCCGTGTCAAAAGCTGCCTCTTCAGAGGACTTTATTCCTCCCAACCTCTTCCATCCTCACTAGGGATCCCACACAGCTCCCTGCCTCCCCTAAACCACGCTCAAACCAGTGAGAACAACCAGAGTGGAGGGAGAGAGGAAATTCCCTTCCTAAAGAGGAAAAAAGAAAAATTGAGATTGGGTCTTGTGTGTCTCAAGAACTGACCACAAAGTTCAGACAGAAATCTAATCTTGATTGAGAGTCACAGTCTACTCAAAGGGTGGAGGTCTGCTAGAAACCCAGAGAGGTATTGGCGACCCTGGTGAGGTGCGGTAGCACCTCTCGATGTGAACCAGGACTGACAACCGAACCAACAGAACGACCACTGACCTCAGCCCTTGATGCCGCCCTGTGATCTCAATGACCACCTCACACCTTCTCGCTCCTCATGCCTCCGGCCCCTCCCCCGCTGTACTCTTGGCTCAGGTCCTTCCTTCCAGGGTCACTGGGACGATGGAAGCCACCGGAAAAGCCCCTCTACCCACCCCCCCCACCTGACTCACTGCATCCACCCAGTCCTGCAACTTACTCAGACACTGCCTTTCCTGCAGCTGTTTGGGAAGAATCGTCTGTGCCTGTAGCAGAAACTCTCCCCCCCCTCTCTCTCTCTCAAATCAATTCTCTCTCCCTCTCTGCTGGGTCATTCCCATTCGCAAAGATGCTGCAATTTCTCCCATCTTACTCAAACAAATACAAAAACAAAAGCAAAAAAGTCTCGATCCCAAGTCCCCTTCCAGCTACCACTCTACTTCTTCAAAAGAATTGTGTACGCTCTTATCTCTAACTTCTCTCCTCCTATTGAAACCTTTTTATCAAGGTCACAGTGAATGACCGGGTCTGCTGGGGAGTCCCACTATCTAGCACGATAGGACATAAATCCCACGGCAGCAAAGGCTCTTGCCCACCTTGCTCACAACTGTATCCCGAGTGCCCAGAAGAAGGTCAACACCTAGTAGATATTTGATACAAACTGTTGAATGAACAAAGGAATAGCTTTGGAATGATATGTCATAACGTACCCCCGCCCACTTGTTTAACATATAGAGTGTGGAGATTTTTGCAAGTCTTGAAGTCATGTGTCAAACTCCAATCAGAGGACGGGTGTGTACTTTCTGAACAATTCCCTAACTGCTGGCTGCCTCTTCCAAAATATTTCCTTTGAGGGATGTCTCCTGTGGAGTGTGGCCCGTTCCTTTGCCCGGCCACATGGCATGCCCTGCACAAGGCCAAACTTGCAGATGGCGGTCCCTGTTCAGCCCCATAGCAAAGCATGGCAGATTCTCTGGCAGGATCTCTCGGCAGATGACCTCCAGGAACCCTCTGCTTCCAGCCCCTCAGAGCCCAAAGAACCGTCCCCTGAGGCACCAAGTCTGGAATAAGGAGTCCAGGTTCCTAAATTCCAGAGAGCACAGGGACTCGCTCACAAAGGAATCCAAAGCCTGTCAGCCATTCACCTTAGGGGGACGCACATACCAGCCCTCCAAGGGCAGCGACAGAACAGCCACCTTGAAGAAACGGGACCAGTCCCACTTAGGGCCGCTGAGTGATTGCAAACACTCATTTTGCTCTTCTGTGGTTAAGAGATTTCTGGCCTCCTGCCCTGAGGCTGCCCCCACTGTTTGCCTTGCCTCGGTGGCCTTCTTCACACCTGCTCTGCCACCTGCCGAGACACTTCCAGAGACTGCCGGCCACCCTGACTGTTCTGCTGAGAGAGGATTTTCTCCCCTGTTTCTTCTTTTCCACTATAAAGATTATTTTCCTGGATTTGAAGGAGGGCCTTGGAGCTGGCTGTGGAGACGCTGCCCTCTGGCTGCTGCTAGCCTTGCTCCATGCCACCTGATCACAGGGGCACCTGGGCTCTCAACGGGGCCCCACTGAGCTCTCAGCCTGGGCACGAACCCCCGGCTTCCCAGCTCTGGTCCCCCCCAGGGCCCGAAGGAGCTCCTGTCTTCCTGGAACATCATCTATCCCTGCAGCTCTTTCCTAGTGACATCCCTCACATCGCTGCCAGCAGGCGGCCGCTTCCCGCAGTGAGTCACTCCCACACTGTCCCATTTTGGTGCAGTGGCACATTTCCATGATTCAGGTTTTCCAGGCAAGAGAGAGGGAAGGAACAAAGGGGGTGCGTCAGGGGGACACTCCCTTGCCTGAAAACTGCCGAGAGTATGTGGCTGGTGTCAGAGGCCCCGGCCCCCCTTTGGCCTCTTTCTGCTCTCCACTGACCGGAGTGCCCAGCCTCTGTCCTTTGGACCATCTCTTCTCCCCTTCCCAACCATCACTCTGGCATCTCACCAAGATCTTCTGGTTTTATCTCGTCTCATAGATGGTTTCATGAAGGCCTCTCGCGACACCAGGCAGAGAACTTACTGATGGGCAAGGAGGTTGGTTTCTTCATCATCCGGGCAAGCCAGAGCTCCCCAGGGGACTTCTCCATCTCCGTCAGGTACTGGCCACTCCCAGCCCAGTCTGCTGAGGCCATGAGGCAAACCCTTGAGCAGGATTTATTGCTCAGGAGTATGGTGGCCAAAGGACACAGGCATCTTATCAACTGGGATGCCATTCATTTTCTTCCCCAACACAGATATATAACTCTTCAATATGCTAGTTTGTGGCCAAATTATGTATACGTTCATCTCTTCCCCTTCCAGCTCAAGTGCTTCTAGAAGGACAGGATTTTATTCTGTTTCATCTTTGTGCCTTTAACAGTATTTTGTACCCAGCAGGTGTCCAATGAGTATTTGTGCAAGGAAGTGGGGCAGGAGAAGGCAGGGAGACTTCCCCGTTGTCCACATCTGCCTTGAGGTTTAAATCTGGACCTTTTCTTTAACCACTGATATATGTCTGAAGAAGGCTCCGAGGACAATTAAAATCCCAAGCCGGTGCTCTGGGAGACATGGGTAGTTAGTTGTATGCGGTTGTACAACACAAAGGGCTACCTCAACATACTGTGATGCAGCAAACAGACCGCAGCAGATGGGAGCCAAGGAGGGCTGGGGTGAGGGACCGTAGTAGCAAAATCTCACTCATGTGCAGGGCCCGGGAGGAAGTGAGTCAGTCCAGGCATAAACATGACACAGCCCCACACTCAGAAACCCCAAGTCTGAGCACACTGCATGTGGTCAGCCTGTCTGGAATCACAAGTCCTATATCAGGCGTGGTGGCCACATGTGAAAGTGCACAAATGAATGCTGATTTCCTTATAGGAGGAGACGCGTGCGGTGGGACTGCCTGTCAAGTTCATTGACAGGAAATGTTGGCCCAGATTCTTCAGTACACTTTGAAAGGCATACAGCTTTAGTGCTTTAAGCGCATAAATCCAACCTCGGGTAATGAACGGAGGTCACTGTACGACTTAGAAAGAATGGATATTTTAAGGAATAGGTAGGAAGGACTTACAAATAATGGGTCAACCATATGCCACTAAAGTGCTCAAAAATAGCTTGTTCTCATTAGCTTTACCCTTGCAATCTTGCTTAAACTCTTAATTTTCCTTAACTAAAACTTTTTTTTTTCACAGCTTAGGCAGTAGTAAATTTTAGCTCAGGCCTACACTGATGTATCACAAATTCTAAATTTGTCAGGTCTTAATGCAATTTTGCTCTATTGATAAATCCTACAAGCAGACCTCTTTCTTAAGGGCCCCAATTAGAGACTGGACCAGGTGAATGGTTACCTTGAAGGGCATCTCTTGGTGTCTTTGGTGTGCATGAAGTGGACTCTGGCTTTTCTGCTAGAAATTATGGTTTATATTTCCCCCATTAAGGTGAATTCTCCAAATCGGTCAGCCTTGACTTCTGCTATTGCAGCTCCTTGTGAATATCACCATAATCATGATTACATCTTCTGTGCAGAAATGTAGCATAATATATTCCAAAGCAAATCATTTTTTATTTATTCATACATCTGCTTTCTGTCATGCAAAGATAATTAAGAGCTAATTGTAGCTCTATCACTTAGCATTTGTTAAGGGTCTGAAACACTTGAGACTTTAGAGTCCGGAGCCCTGAGTTACATCCTTTGCTCTGCCCCTCTCAGAACTTGGCACATTGGTGCAGTCACTCACTCCCCATGGCGCACATGACCAGCTGCAAGCCTGACATCCAATCCTCTTAGCTCATGAGAGAGAAAGGGTTAATGCTTCCTCTGTTTCTTTGCCTAAGAGGTGGTGGATGAATAATTATATCACAAGAATATTTCCTCCTCCACACACAGATGTGAGGAGTAATGACTATGAATTAAGCCATGTGGTGTTATAGTGGAGAAAGCATCTGTTAGGGGCCACCTCCCAGGGGGAGGCCATGCAGTGATTGCAAAGTCAGTTCCCAGCCCAGAGCAGCCCGGCAGAGGTCACTGCAGGGGCTCACCTGGCTATGAGCAGAGCCCAGCACAGAAGATGAGACTGAAGATCAATCAAAATTCCTGTCCCCTCTGAACACGGACCACCGATTCCAACCTTAAGAAACTGGAACTAACCTTCAGAGGTATCTTTACTCTCCAACTGTCTTTAAATTCATGACCCTCCTGTTGGGTCAGGCAATTCGTATCATTAGTGTATTTTTAGACATAAATGTATGTCTGTTTGACAAATAAACTTGACATCCAAAAGAGAAGGCCTTGGTGATGGAGAAAAACTGAGAAATTGAGCTATGACTAATTGAGGTATTAGCAAAGGCCGAGCTCCCCCTTTCCAGATGAATAAAATCCAATTTCTCAAATCCTGGTATGAATATTTCCCATCCCTGTGATTCCAGGTGGTGCCAAAAGGTGCCGATCTAAAAGAAGTCAGTGTGTGTACATGGTGCGACAGGCTGGATTCACTAGACTGGAATCAGAGAGCAGGGTCCTTGCCTCAACTCCGCCGCTCACTCACCATGGCCTTGGCCAAGCCCCACCATCTCTCCGGGCCTCAGCGTCCACCTTGATCTGTAACATGACACAAGGCTAAACGATCTCAGAGGTCCTTTCCAATGAAAACACTACATGGTGATGTAACTTTTCTCCCCTAAAAGTTTAAAACCTTTTGTAAACTTATTTACGCAAACCATAAACCAAGATCAAGAGATCTCCTTTATATAGAGAACCGATTGTGACAAATTTCTCTTCCTGTCTAGAGCTAGTTTATGGGCTTAAAAGAGGTGATTCAAAGTATTTCTGTTAATGGGAAGGTAACGGGTGGAAAGCCCTCCCCTCTGAGTCTTGTCAGAGTTCTTAGCATAGTACAAGACTCTGAGACGGCCCTGTTTCAAACAAACATTGTGAAGAGTCCTTAACCTTGTAGTCATTAAAGCACTTGGCACATTTTTTTCTTTCCTTGTTTTTTCAAGAACTTTTTTTAATGTTTATTTATTTTTGAGAGAGAGAGAGAGAGCACGGGCTGGGGAAGGGCAGAGAAAGAGAGAGAGAGACAGAGGATCCGAAGAAAGCTCCAGGCTCTGTGCCGAGAGCCTGATGCAGGGCTCAGACCCACAAACTGTGAGATCATGACCTGAGCCAAAGTCAGACACTTAACCAACTGAGCTACCCAGGCGCCTCTGAAACATTTTTTTCTTATGAAAGTTCCGCTCTAGTATCATAAGATAGATTGTCTTCTGCTGATGTAAAGATCCCTCATGATGCAGCCTTGTCCTGAGTGGTCCCTCCCACAAATCTCCCCTTAGAGTTTGCCTGGACCAGCCCCACCTGCTGTGGGATGGGCAGGCACTTGGGTTTCCATTTCCCGCCGCAACAGAACTCCAGCATCCCTGACTGCAGTCGCCTTGGGGGTGAGGACATTGTCATGAAGTAACATACAGTGTGGATTCTCCTTGATCTATAGGCATGAGGATGATGTTCAGCACTTCAAGGTCATGAGAGACAACAGGGGTAATTACTTCCTGTGGACAGAGAAGTTTCCATCTCTAAATAAGCTGGTGGACTACTACAGGACGACCTCCATCTCCAAACAGAAGCAGATCTTTCTGAGAGATAGAGCCCAGGAGGATCAGGTACACCTCAGGCCCCGATCAGCCCAAGTCTGGAGATTTTACGCAGCATGAGTCTATGTGACCCGTAAAAACCGTGCATTTGATGGGCATGTCCTCTGAGTATTCTGGAACACAGAATAACTCTGAGGTCAGATCTCAGTTAAATCCTGTCTTAACACTTCCTAACCATGTGACTTAGGAAAGTTGTCCAATCCTCAGTTTACTGATCCATAAAACCAGAATGGTGGTGATACCTAGCTCACAGGATGGTTGTGAATGTTGGAGAAGATAATGTATCCCCTTCCCTTATATTGCCCCTAACAATGCTACAAACACTTAGCAAACATCAACTCTTAACTGTAGATGCTTTGTTATAAATATTGCTACATCACAGCTTTCAGCCTAGCTTAGGAGTTGCCCAAAGATGAAGGCCTGGGGGCCACACACAGGGATGCTGGAGAGCAGCCTGGAGTCTAGGACCAAGAGCAGTGGGTAGAGCTTTGTCCCAGGAAGGAGGGTGGGGGTGTTGGAGGAAAAAACTGGACCTGGAATTCTTGCTCTTGGAACATTATGGATTATAAAGTATTTTAATAACTTATTTTTTTAAGTTGTATTTATTTATTTTGAGAGAGAGAGAGAGCAGGGAAGGTGCAGAGAGAGAGGGAGAGAGAGAATCCCAAGCAGGCTGGGTGCTGTCAGCGCAGAGCCCAGTGCTGTTAGCACATGATCACAGGCTGTGTGATCATGACTTGACCTGAGATCAAGAGTCGGACGCTTAACCAGCTGAGCCACCCAGGCTCCCCTAGAGTATTATTTTAATAGAAAATACATCAGACAAACCTAGCTTTAAATCCTGATTTCATCACTAACTATCTTAGGTTTATTACCTAGCCAAGTTAAAAAACCTTTCTGAGTATCAGATTTCTTATCTGTAGAATAGAGAGAAAAGAACACATCCCTCACTAGGCTGTCATAAGGATTAAATGAGATAATATAGTGATAGCACTTACTATAGGGTCCCGACAATAGAAGCACCAAGGAAACATTAAGTTGCCTCCTATAGGTAAATTCACACACACACACACACACACACACACACACACACACACACACACACATACATGCATACACTATAAAATATCTTTCAAAGGAAACGACAATGGTTATAAGAAACAGATGGGTATATAGGAAGAAGCATTCTCCGGAACAGTTGAAAGCGTTACCTGAAAAGGCATTGAGACTTTCAAAGCAACATGTGCCCTGGGGAAGTCGAAAAACCCATTTTAGGTAATTGGTAAACTATAAGCTTGAGAACTGACAGTTCTGGGAAAAAAGGGTGTTCCCAGCAAGTGCCCACAAAAGTTCAGAAAGAAAAACAAAGGTTAACTAAGACCTTGTGAATTATTACAATCAAGAAACAGACAGAGGTATTATTGTAGTAGGATGTGGATGCAGAATTGAAAGAGTTAGCATAAAAGTGCATTAAATTGGATCAAGCAAGTTCATGTTTGTAAAGCATTCAGAATACCACCTGGGTGGCTCGGTTGGTTGAGCATCCAACTCCTAATTTCAGCTCAGGTCACGATGCCAGCGTCCTGGGCCTGCTTGGGATTCTCTCCCTCCTTCTCTGCTCCTCCCTCTACTTGCTCGTGGATACTCTCTCTCTCCAAACAAATAAATAAACATTTTTTTAAATTTAAGTAAATAAATAAACAAACAGATAAAGCACTTACATTTTTTTAAATGTTTTATTTATTTTTGAGACAGAGAGAGACAGAACATGAGCAGGGAGGGGTAGAGAGAGAAGGAGACACAGAATCAGAAGCAGGCTCCAGGTTCTGAGGTGTCAGCACAGAGCCCGACGCGGGGCTCGAACCCACAAACATGAGATCATGACCTGAGCTGAAGTCAGAGGCTTAACAGACTGAGCCACCCAGGTGCCCAGACAGAAAAAGCGCTTAGAATAGTGCCTGGCATATATGAAGCCCAGGGTCCTATGTAATTGCTAAATAAAAATAACAAGAAGGGACCTCCAAGTCACAAGGTTGTGGCAGCATGAAGCAGACAGCCTTGCTGCCTCCCAGCATGCCCAGCGGCAGGGCTGGTTTCCATGGTGCTGCACGAGGGCTGCTGTTTGGGTCTCTACCACCAGGCTACACATGACAGTTCAAAACCACGCCAAGTCCATAGCAGAGCTTATCAGGAGGACAGGCTGTCAGCTGATAAGGAGGGGAGGCTTTGTGTCAGTAAACTAGAATGTTTAACCTGATCGCACAGAGGAAAACAAGCCTGCTAGGAGGCACGGGCCGGGCGGCATGTGGAAATGATCCAACGACCTGAAATCCCCAACGTGGGAGAATCTGAGAACACAGAGGCCACTTTTGAAACTGCGAGGGCCCCACACCGTCGCCGGGTGTCCTTAGGCTACCTGCACACCACCAGCTGTCTTCTTGGGAACTGTCTCTCCAGCAAAGTCTGGAAACAGCTGCCAGCAGGGTGGGGTGCGGCCGGGAGACGGGGGAGGAGGATGCAACCACATGACCTTCATGCTCTCCCAGGGGCACCGGGGCAACAGCCTGGACCGGAGGCCCCAGGGGGGCCCGCACCTGAGCGGGGCTGTGGGGGAAGAAATCCGGCCCGCTATGAACCGGAAGCTGTCGGATCACCCAGCGCCCCCTCCCTCGCAGTACCCCCCGGCACCGCAGCAGCAGCGCTATCTGCAGCACCCCCACTTTCATCAGGTACCTCAGAAGAACGGCGTGGGCACAGTGAGGTAGGGAAGAGGAGGCTCGGGCCGGGTCCCCAAGGCCGCTCAGTGCGTGAAAATTCCGCCCAGCGCCAGGTAACACCGTACACGCTTGGGGGTCTGTTGTGGTCCTGGGACAGTGGGCCCGGGAGGGCCATGCCAGGGCCATGCCAGCCTCATCAGGGCTCACGCAGTTCATAGGGAAGATCTGGGACCTCCCAGATGGCAGAAACATGATAATGTGATATAGGAACTGCTCTTGGCAAAGAAGTCTCTGTGAATTCGTTGGCTCCCTGCCCGAACACACAGGCGCGCACACACACACACACACACACACACACACGCACACACTTTCCTACCCTGAGGATTCAGCGAACCGTTGCTCCATTTTCCTGTCAGCCCCTTAACCCATCTGGCTGTGGAGATCCAGGAGGAAAACAGTTTAACGCCCGCCATGGAGCCTCGCTTACTTATTTATTTATCTCCTGCCTTGTTCCGGGTGGGATTTGGGGCCGCGTACCGAGATGCACGATACGGCCAGATAGCATCGTCCTCCAGTCCTCGGTAGGGCACACATGGCCCTTTGTGAGCTGTTTCCTCAGGCTCGTCTCCAGCAGCCTCTCCCACCCCCACACCCCCCACTCCTGGAGCAAACACACATTCCAGCAACACTGCACTGTCTTTAGTTACCCGAATGGTCTATTGTGTTTCCTCTCATACCTTGGGGCTTTTTATATGATGTTTCTAAAATGCCCTTTCCTGGCTGATCCTTCTCCTCTAAGCTGGAGTTCAAGTATCACCTTCTCTAGGAGGGCTTCCCTGATTTCCCTGCAGACTCAGGCATTCTCTTTACACTTAAATGTGTATGGCTCCCCCCTCTAAACTGATCCTCCATGAAGATAAGGACCTGTTCTTTCCAGCTACAAAGCCCCAGTGATCAGGACAGTACTAGACACAGGGCAGGTGCCTGATAAATATTCTTTGATTGAATAAATAAAATCTGGCATGATCTTCACAGCAGAAGGTCCCTTTGCCCTTTTCCCCCCTCGTCCCATCAGCTGGGGTTTATTGTCACCTGCCGTAAGTATTCTTGGAACACTGGCTGTGTCCATGGCAAGGAGCTGGGCGGGACCGAGAGGGATGTGGTGCAGTGACCGGGTCCTCCCTTACGTGTGTTCCTAGGACCGCAGGGGAGGCAGCCTTGACATCAACGACGGGCTCTGTGGCGTGGGCGTGAGCAGCGAGATGAACGCCGCCCTCATGCACCGGAGACACACAGACCCAGTGCAGCTCCAAGTGGCCGGGGTACGTGAACCTGCCTTCTCTGGGCTCGGTGAAGTTCAGTGAAGGCGGCAGGCGGGGCACCTAGGTCCTCCGGGACAGAGAGGCACACTGCTGGGTGCTCGGAACGAGGCGATGAGAACCCAGCAGGTGAGGGTGGGGAGGAGTTCCCGGGCAGAGGCCATCCCAGTCTGCTGTTCTGTCCGGCCGCAGGGCCTTGTCTCATCCTGGTTCCGGCTCCAGTGGAGGGAGATCTGTCGCCTTTTTGATTGCGATCCATCTGCCTCGGTGGCGCTAGCACCGCGGCTGGCAGTTTGGGCAGGCCGCCATCCTTTCTGTCCCCCAAAGAGAAGAAAAAGACCACCTATCGAAGTAGGGAGAGTAGTTGTCAAGGATTCTCTTGGTGCCTTGGAGAATAACGTCTCCATGGGTGAAAGTCCTGGGTCTCGGAATTCCGATCGCTGTGCCTCGAGGTCCGCTCTCAGCTCCAGCGGGGTTTGGGACGTCTCCGGAGAGCCACACGTCCGCCTTCGGGCAAGGACTCTGTCTTGGCGCAGAAGCTCGTGACCGTGGCTCCCGAGGCCAGCCCAGCCGCCCTGGCTCAGCCGCCCCCTCTGTGCTTCCCCCACAGCGAGTGCGGTGGGCCCGGGCGCTGTACGACTTCGAGGCGCTGGAGGACGACGAGCTGGGCTTCCGCTGCGGGGAGGTGGTGGAGGTCCTGGACAGCTCCAACCCGTCCTGGTGGACCGGCCGCCTGCACAACAAGCTGGGCCTCTTCCCCGCCAACTACGTGGCCCCCATGTTGCGATGAGGCCCTTCCGGCGGGGCCAGAGGCTTTGGTCTGAAGCTGCCTGCAAGAGAGGGGGCAGGGAAGAAAAGCTGGAACTAGAGATACACACGTGTATGTGTGTGTACGCACACACACGCCTATGTGTACATACATTTGATAATAGTAATTTATTGGCGATTCAGTTGCTTCATTAGTCGATGTGAAAGGAAGTCAGGTGGAGAAATTTTCATTCTTGTTTTTCTGCTCTCCTCTCAGCAGGGGTGTGGAAGGCAGGGGGAAAGTTGGAGTGGGGGGCGGCAGGGACGTGAAACCGAAATTCCTCCTGCTCTTAAGACTGACCGCTTCCTCCTGGTCTTGGGAAGTTTCGCTGAGCTGAGAGCCACATCCCGGCGTTGGATGCAGACCAGGGTGCAAGCCGGCCCCGGGGGCACCTGGGGGGCATGTTGCAGCTTGCCCCCAAACCCCGCTCCCCTTGAGGTTTTGCAGGGCAATTTCCCTCCTGTTCTACCAGAGTGGGCACTGCTCGGTTGAGGCCAAAGAGCAGCCACACAGGACCAGAGCAGCAGAGGCCTGGAGGCCTGGGCGAGGCTGGCCTCCTGCTCCGTGCTCAGCGGAGACCTTCGCCTCCCTCGACGGAGTGCCAGTTTCCTTCTGCCACGGAGAAACAGAGACCTCGAGGAGCCCAGCACCGGCAAATGGAGGGATTTGCACAAATCCCCAGTGGTTTACTTGTGTGTCCCCCTCTGTTTCCCCGGATACCAAGAAAACAGCCACTGACGTTCTGTAAAGTGCTTGGAGAAGCCCTGGCTGAGAATGCGGGATTTTAAACCCATTGTTTCATGGCTCCCAGGGCGTCTCCTCAGGTCTCTATTGGTTTTCCTGTGTCTTGAGGCTGCTTTGCCCAGTGGCAGAGAGGGGAGCCCACTCCACAGAAGCATTGACCAGCAGCTGTTGACTGGTTGACTGACTGAACGTGACCCTGGGAGGGAGCCGGCTTTGACAGGGGCTTCCTGTTGGGTCTGCCTGTAGAATCGTTGTTGGCATTCCCACCCGACCCCCCACATCGACCCAAGAGCTGCGCCTGGGGAGAGGGATCCCCCTGCCACTGTCTCTCCTGCCACCTCAAAAGAGAATTGTGTTTCCTTGGGCTCAGCTAGGGGTGTGGAGCACAGACGGGCCTGGCTGGGGAGGAGAGACACTGGGGAAGGAAACCGTGTTCTGGTGGAGGCCGGGAGCAAGCCCGTCTGCACCGGGAGCCCTGAGAAGAGGGGATGTGTGCGTGACTGAGGCCTGAGTGAAAGCGTGGCGTGCGCGTGTTGGTGAGGGAGAATGGTGGGGGGTGAGGTGTGCCTGCTCTTTTGTCTTCTTTCCCATCCCTTCTTGCTCCAAGGAGTGACGGAGGCAGTCATTATCGAGAGTGAAAAGAGGAGAAGAAAGAGTTTCTGGCTCAGAAGCAACTGTCAGGGTAACGTAGGCCGTAGGCCGAGTCCCTTTGACTCTGAATTCTAGGAGTCTGTGATCCCTGTGTTGCCTTTAGAAAAAAAAAGGGAGGGGGGTGGGGAAAGAAGGCACTCCATGGCGAGTCTTGGGAGGGAAGAGAAAACAGCCTGAGAGAGGCAGGGGGAGTCAAGTGACAGTAAGGAGCATCTGGCTCGCAGCCTTTAGAAATCAAAGCACAGAAAGGGAAAGGTAGCAGAGATGTTTCAAAAGATCAAAGAGCAGCATGAGAGACACAAAGGGAGGGAAAGGGAGTGAGGTGGTAAGTGGCACAGGCGAGGAAGACTCGAAGACGGTGGAGAGTCAGCGGGTGGAGGGATGGAGCAGGTGGGGAAGGAGCAGTTACCGCGGAGCCATGACTGCCGGGGCGAAGATACCGCAGGAGTGCAGAGGACCAAACAGGGAGAGAGGAAAGCAAGACAGAGAAGACCTAAAAGCTATTTTGGTGCTAGGTAATGTGAACATGTTACAGTAAATAAAAGCCAAAAGTGATGTTTGATTCTACAGTATTTACAAACCATATGCTTTAAACAGCCCACAAACCGCATCCATTTGTCTGATTATGTGGGAGGACCAGCCCCAGTGAAGAGAGAGGGAGCTGATTCGGTTCTGGCCTGGACTTTGTGCCTTGAAACACTTCTCAAGAAAGCAGTGATACGACTGGCACCCTCGTTTTGCCAGGCTGGGTCCCGTGTCTGTGTCACACACCCCTCCAGTGGGAAGGGGGGGGCGGCAGGGCTTCCAGAACCCCGGGAACCGATGTTCCCTCCACCCTGACCGGAGTCTTTAATCGAGGTGCTGTAACAGCCTCGCCCCTGCACATCACGTGGTTTGATTCAGAAGGAAGCCAAGGTCATTCTAAACCACCTACAGAGAGCTAGGGCCCTCAGGGACCAGGCTAAGAGGACAGGGGCCAAACTGTGCACCCTTGCAGGGATTGGGAAGCGATGTCCCTGGGCCTCGGGAGCTGCCTGGAGGAGCGCGTGAGCAGCTGCTCTCTCCCTGACAGCGTTTCCGCAGCTCAGCGCTCCTTCCAGCCACGACGCCACCAGGGAAACCACACCTTGGCTCTCTGACTGCGGCCTGGGGGCTGGGAACTTCCAGAGAAAGTCTAGTTCCTGCCGAACCAGTTCAGTTTTCTTGACGCCTTGCCCAGGCTCACTGCATGTCAAATATCTGGGACCTGCCACTGCGCACCCACTTTCAGATGGCCTTAGGGTGACCTAAGACAGTGCTTCTCAAAATTAACGTGCCTGTGAGTCGCCCGAGGAAGGTGGCAAAATGTGGATGCTCATTCAATCCTGCATTTCTACCAGGCTCTGAGGTGAGGTTACTCTGTCCATGGACCACACTTGAAGTAGCAAGAGCAAAGAACTTGACAGTGAGATAAAGGTAAAAAAATCCAATTAGATCCCTTTTCTCAGGATATTCAGGCACTTTTCTGTGTTGCTCACAAATAAGTCACACTGAGCAGAGACAGGATTCAGAACTATCATTATGACATCATTCTTATTTGGTGGCCCAGGTGACTTTTGTCAGTGTCTTCCTGTCAAGAATCCAGCAGCTTTAGGGCGAGGCATCCAGATGAAATACAAACAGATAAACAGAGGTTACAGAAGTTGTGAAACTTCTTTCTCAGGAGATCTTTGAACATAAAATGAACTCGCATCAGGTTTGGTCCTGCTTGGAAGCAGGGGGATGGCCCGTGTGACAGGGGCATGGTTAGATCTCACTCACCCAGAGCAAAGCAGGTCACAGTGGGGACTGATGGGCATGGGCCTGCTGTTTGCCTGGTCTAGCAAGGTCACAGGCAAAACACACTGACTCGATACGTCTCCAGATCCTCCACATCCCTCCAACACCACAGGCTGTGCCACCTTCCCCTCTCCCTTAGGCAACTGAATGCGCCTTGACACATCTCTTGCTGCATGATCTCTCGTCACACGGATGCCAAGCAATCTTTATAAAACACAGGCCTGATCACATCACTTCCCTGCCACTGCGCATAGATTTGAATCCAAGTCCCGATGTGGCCCTGGGAGATCTCGCTCTGCCTCCCTCTCCAGCCTCCTCTGCACCCCTCCCCTCCTTGCTGCCATACCCCTGCCCACTGGCCTTCTCTCGGCCTCCAGATGCCCAAAGATTGGCCCTCCAAACCCTCATACCTCTTGTTCCCTCTTCAGTTTAAATGTCACTTTCTCAAATTGTCCTTTTTTGACCTTAATCTAAAAGAACCCTTCCTGTTGGATTATCTCGATGTTCTTGGTGCTTTTCCCTAATAGAGCGTGCACGGAGAGACGTGTCATGGCTTATTCAGTTGCCTGAGGGAGAGGTGAAGGTGGCACAGCTTGTGGTGTTGGAGGAACGTGGAGGATCCTGAGACGGATCGAGTCAGTGTGTTTTGCCTGTGACTGAATAGCACATACATCAGTCTGTTGGATATTAGACTGTAAGCCCCCCGGGGGGCAGGGATCATCTGTTTTGTAAACCACTGTAGGCCCAGCATGTGGCACTGCGCTTGGCACACAGAAGGCTCAACAAGTACTTGTTTAGTGAATGAGCAAGCAAAACCTGCCCCATGTCACCTATCATCCATTCTATAAGCCAAAGCTCCTGGACCTTATGGATTTGTAGGTGCAAAGTGATATTAACATTGATGCCCAAGCTACAGTAGCCTTTAGCCACCTGCCCTCAAGATCTCCAGTTACTTTTCAGAGTCCAAGAGAGGGAGGCCGGTCTCTCTCATGTTTTAAGCATCCGTCTGCTAATGTGTCCTACTCTGGCCGTGTTCCATTGTCTCTGAACAACTTCTGCATCTTCAGCATCTTCCCTGATGCTGCTGACCTGCTGTACATATGTCTGCTGATGAAATGGCCCGGTCCTTCAGGAAACCAAACTTTCCCTGCAGCCCACGTGGCAAGGGCGTCGTGGAAGAGGAAGGGTGGAGAATGGCCCGTATCTAGTTCTGAGTAGCCCTTGTCCCTGACCCCCAGAGAGGCACTTCCTAGGTCAAGGGACCCTCACAGCTCCTTCCCTTCTTACCAGAGCCCTGTCTCCATCACACAGGACAAAGGAAGCCACCTTCCTCACAATCTCTCTTGTTTGCTTCTCTCCCTGTTGCCCCTTCCTCCTTTGGTCAAAAAGAAATGCTCTTGTACCTGTTTGTTTGTGCAATAATATCACCTAGGACGCCAAGGGATATGCACTTTGCTGTACAATCTGGACTCAGCTCTAATTCATTCATTAAATCAACAGCTATTTACAAAGCACCTCGTAGGGGGCAGGCACAGTCAGCTAGTGGGTCCTCCACATCTCTTTACTCTGCCCTCTGTCCACATCTGTGCCACAGTCACCGCCTCACTTCAATCCTCTCTTGCTTCTCTCCCAGGCAACTGAATAGTTTCAGAACCGGTCTCCCCACCTCTGGGCTGGCCCCTCTAATCCAGCCCACTGACTGCCATAGAGATCTTATTAACATGCAAAGCTGATGACATCAGGCTTCCGTTCAAAAGCTTCCAGAGGCTCCCATTAGCCTTCAGGCTAGAGTTTAAACTCCTTGGCTCAGCATTTTGTGATCTGACTGTTGTCTGTTTGTTCAGCTGCAATGCCCATCTCCCCCCAGAATGATTCATGATGTCTCAGAACTCTGACTTTTCCTATTCGGTTCCTTCTGCCTGGAATACCTCTCCCTCACCTTTGCGTCTAGATCAGGGCTGTCCAATAGCACTTTCTGTGATGATGAAGGAAAAGTTCTCTATTCACTCTCTCCAACGTGGCAGCCTCCAGACTCTTGTGGCCATTGAGTATTTGCAATGTGCCTGGTGTGAGTTAATAGTGAGATGTGGCAAGGGGCTACCTTACTGGACAGTATGGACCCAGATAACTTTTACTCACTTTGAAATACTTAGCTCAGGGCTCAGGTTGCCCACTGGGAAGCCATCTGAACTTGATGGCTGCTGTAGATGTTCCTCCTTCATCTTCCTGTAGCATCCTTGTTCTGCTGCTATCCCGATATGCAGAACTCTGTAATGTGGTCAGTGATCCATCGAGCCTGCTTCCCCCACTGGACTGATCTTTTTAAAAAATTTTTAATGTTTTTATTTATATTTGAGAAAGAGAGAAAGAGCATGAGCAGGGAAGGGAGAAGGAGACAGAGAATCCAAAGCAGGCTCCAGGCTCTGAGACATCAGCACAGAGCCCGAGGTAGCACTCAGACTCATGAACCACAAGACCATGATCTAAGCTGAAGTCGTACACTTAGCCAACTGACTCTGCAGGCACCCCTGAGCATTTCTGAGTGCACAAACAGTTCACTCATTAAATGGTTGATGCAGGCATGCCCTGGTGTACTGGTAAATGTTTAACAACTACTTTTTGAAGGAAAACCCTGATTTGTCACATTTGCCAATTCTGTGATGTAAATATTCTTACCATGTGTCAAGAGAATGAGAAGACAAGCCACCGAATGGGAAAAGATATTTACAAAAAACCTATCTGATAAATAACTGTTATCCAGGGGTGCCTGGGTAGCTCGGTCGGTTGAGCTTCCAACTCTTGATCTCAGGGTTGTGAGTTTGGACCCCATAGTGGGCTCTGCGCTTGGCATGGAGCCTACTTTAAAAAAAAAAAAAAAAGAAAGAAAAAAGAAAACAAAGAACTATTATCTAAAATAACAAAGAATTCTTAAAACCCCAAAATAATAAAATGAACAACCTAGATGAAAAATGGGCAAAAGAGCTGAACAGACACCTCATTAAAGAAGATATAAGATCACAAGTAAGCACATGAAAAGATGTTCAACATTATATTTCATTTTAAAAATGCAAGTTAAAATGATAAGATACAATTACACAGCTCTTAGAAATTCCAAGGTCAGGGGCACCTGAGCGGCTCAGCTGGTTAAGTGTCCTACTCTTGATACCGGCTCAGGCCACGATCTCGTGGTAGTGAGACTGAGCCTTGCGTTGGGCTCTGTGCTGACAGCATGGAGCTTGCTTGGGATTCTCTCCCTCTTTCTCTCTGCCCCTTCCCTGCCTGTGTTCTCTCTCTCTCTCTCTCTCTCTCTCTCTCTCTCTCTATATATATATATATATATATATATATATATACATATATATATATACACACACATATATATATCAAAATGTATATCAAATATATATTAAAAAAATAAATAAGCATTAAAAAAAACTCAAAGTTCAAAACACTGTCAATGCTAAATGTTGGTAAGGATGTGGTGTAACAGGAATTCTTATTCACTCTTGGTGGGAATGCAAACTGGTACAGCCCCTTCGGAAGACAGTTTGGCAGCTTCTTACAAAACTAAACATAGTCTTAACATATGATCCAACAATCATGCTCCTTGGTATTTACCCAAAGGAGCTGAAAACGTATGTTTACACAAAAACCTGTACATGAATGTTTATGACCGTCTCATTCATAACTGCCAGCACTTGGAAGCAACCAAGGTACCCTCCCGCGAGTGAATGGGTAACTAAGCTGTGGTACACCGGACACTGGTCTGTTATTAAGTGCTAAAAAGAAATGAGCTACCCAGCCATGAAAAGATATGTAGAAAGCTTACATGCCTATCACAAAGTGAAAGAAGCCAATCTGTAAAGGCTATGTAGTGTATGATTCCAACTATACGACATTCTAGAAAGAGCAAAACTATCGAGGCAGTAAAAAAACATCAGCAGTTGGCCAAGGGCGAGGTGGGAGGAGGAAAGATGAGGAGGAGGAACACGGGATTTTTAGAGCAGTGAAACCATTCCCAGTGATACTATCATGGTGGCCGTATGCCATTACACATTTGTCAAAAGCCATTGGCGTCACACCACCAAGAGTGAACCCTGGGGTAAACTATGGGCTTTGGGTGATAATGACATGTTGTTGTAGGTTCGCCAGTTGTAACCAGCGTACCACTCGGGTGGGGGACATTGCTACTGGGGAAGGCTGTGCATGGGTGGGAAGTACAAGGAAACTCTATCTTCTGCTCAATTTTGCCATGAACCTAAAAGTACTCTAAGAAAATTAAGCCTATTAAAAAATAAAAAAGAAGCTCCCACCATGGCTGATTTCAAACTACCAACATGATATCAGTGAATTCAGAGCAAAGACAAAACGTGCACTGTTGGCTCTCAGGAGCAGAGAGAACCAGACTCAGCACTGCTGCACGAGTGAATGAATAAATGAATGAATGAATGAAGTGTGCTAGGCACCGGCAATGTCAGAGAAGGCTTCAGCCCTTTAGGAATAAGTCTATTCAACCTTCAGGAAGCTTGTTCCGCAGCTGCAGGTCCAATTTCAGTTCCAACGTAGAAGACAAAAAACCAAGGAGTCATATCTTTGACTTATGCAGCAAGAGGGACATGTGTCTCCTTCGGGTCTGTTACTTTCAATATCAAGCCTTGTTCAGGCATCTATTGAGCACCCCACTCAGACTGGTTGATGGGAAGTGGGTGAGCCTGAAGCCATGAAAGCAAGAGTGCCCATCAGGAGGATGAACCCCTGACCTGAAGTGTCTCAGGCAACAAGGGCTTTATGATGTCACACACAAGGCTCCTGGCTTGCTGAGTTCAGTGGTCCAACAATGCCATCCTCTGAACATCAATGGTGTCACTCCTTAGTGGCTGTTGCACTACCAGATATCCTGTGCAGACTGACAATGTTTGGTGAAAAAGAGGCATATTCTCTCACACTGAATTTGTGAGGAAAACCTTTCCCAGAAGTCATGTGGCAGCCATCTCCTCGGATCCCACTGGCATGACCAAATGGCATGCCGTTCCTAAACCAGCCATTTCCAAGAGAATGAGACCACCGGGACTGCCTCAGCCAACTGAAGGGACCCTGTAGAGGGCAGAACCTGAGGACCCAGGCAGAGCCCTGCCCTAAAGGAGGAAGCAGGTGGGGTCGGAAGACAGCGGGGAAAAGGCCTTCAAGACCTAATCTACAGGAAGTGTTAGAAGATGCACAAATCTTATGGCCAGGGAGTTCCATAAACACTTCTTGAGGTAATTAAGGAACAAGAAGGCAAAGTGAGGCAGCGGAGCTCCCAGGCTTTCCCCTCAAAGCCAGATGTGGACACTCACACACACACACACACACACACACACACACACACACACACACTTCCGTCAGCCCTCTGCCACGTGCATATGAAGCCAGCACGTTAGCAGGAACAGCTGCCATGCTATTCGCAGAAACCAGAGCTGTACATAGTGAGGCCCTGTGTCTGCTGTGGGGATGGAGGTCCGGCCAGCCGGGTCTGTGCCCCAGTCCCGGCAGTGTCGCTGATGCTGGCCTGAGACTGCCCCACGCAGGGGCTTCCAGCTGTGCCTCTATCAGGGTCATCTGTGGCCATGTTCTGACGTGGGCAATCCCATTTCAGCAGCGCTGAGTTCCCCAGGGTGGGCAGCTCGCGGTGCCTCCCTCTCCCTGCTCTGACCTGGTTACGGGCAGGGGGCGGAGGTTGCTAGGTAACTGCTACGCAGCCTCCGCTTCCCACGCTGGAGGAGGCTTGGTTACCATGGTGAGTCTGGATGAGGCGGGGATACAGAGGAAAGGGACCACTGGCCGAGGTGAGGGGGGGGGTCCATAGCCCGGACTCTGGGCCACAGGACCTTCAGGAAATCTCTTCACCCCTCTGTGCCTTGTTTTCTTTATCAGTAAAATAAAGGAGGGGCTGGGTATCTTCTTGCTCTGAACCACTGATGCATGCAGATGGCATATACTAAATAGACACTGATCCCCAGACGCCTTTTAGGTAAGAGTGACTCAAGACGGGTGCAGAAAAGGAATGGATTGAATTGCGTTTAAGATAAAATAGAGAAACGAGCAAGGCTTTGTCTCTAGCAGGACAGATCAAAGTCATGGAGAGAGTCTCCCTTCTGTGGACAGGAATTTAGCTTCTGAAATTGATACTCATGAGTCCCTGGGGCCCCCTGGGTTCTTTATTGAACCTAGACTTCCTAAGGAAGTCCCAGAATGGGTGTGTCACCTTAAGGTACCTGGCTTGCTAAAGGGTCTCCCTATCCCTGGGCTCTGCTGGGTTCTTATGCCCCCCACCCCGGCACCCTGTCACAGGCCCAGCCCACTGGGGCCAACTCTTGACTGGCGGGGCTCTGCACAAACCTCTGGGACTGACTACTGGATCCTGCCCTTGATCTGAGCCCTGGCCCCAGGCTCTTCCTTTATTCCTGTAGTGAGACCTCTACCCAGGCCCAGGTGCTGGGACGTCTGCTTTACCCAACTTCTCCCCTCCCCGTGCATGCCAGCCCCCTTCCAGAATCCAGACCCCCACTGCTGGAGTCTGTGGGTGTGGGCTGCTGCCCTGTCCCCTGTCTGTGCTTCACTCCCTTAGCCCTCCATCGGCCTCATGCTGGGGCCCCTGAAGGCCACCATCATCTGGTGCTCATTGTCACCGGAGGCCTCTGTGACCCCAGAAGAGAAGTTGGGCCCTACCCATTCCACCTCCTGCAGCTCGTCTGCCTTCCACCTCCTTCCTCGGACCCTGCCTTCAAGTCTAAGTCTTGGTGGCTCCTTAACTTTCCCCTGCCATATGCACACGAAGAACAGGGCTCTGTCTGAGTGTGGCCCAGGATGCTGGAGTCATGTTAGAGAACATTCTCCACCCCCACTCAACAGCTGAGTTTCCTCCTTCCTGGTCAGGAGCAGGAGGAGGAACTCATACCTTGTACAACGGGTGTGAGACGAGTAGGGTGTCAGGGCAAGTGCTTTGGGGCACTTCCTAGTCCCATAGAGAAAGTACATCCTTGAATCATGTACCCCAGTCCCCCTCCTCTCAAGCTCTCCTCCACTCTCCCCTGCAGGCAACGTGGAGAAGTGGAGAAAACAGGAGCTTTGATTCAGACATACCTGGGTCCCGGTGCCGACTCTGCGACTGACTGTGAGCCTGGACAAGTTATTTGACCTCTCTGAGCTAAGCTAGAGAACCAGAGACAATAGCACTAAGTGTTCTAAGAAACAAAATTATAGGAACTGCTGGGTGAGGGCCTAGCAAATAGAGGGCGGCCCCGCTACACCTTCCACTGCGGCAGAAACCGCCTCCTCCACCCCACCCCACCCCCAGCGACATGTTGTTGCAAAGGCCCTCTCTCCTCTGCAACTTGCCTGTCCTGTACTCAGCCCTCCTGGGCTAGTCTCCGAGGCTATCACACCCTATCACACCGATAGCCTGCTCAGGTTGTAAATCAACTTTGGGAATAGACCTCGCTCACCTCCTTCCAGGGGATGGCTGCCCCTAACAGTGGCCTGCAGGGGACAAAGTGCTGAGGGTTTGGGCCAAATACAGGAGTGATTCTTGAAGGCAGAATGACCGGTCCTGGAGCTGCCTTGCTTCCTCTGGCTGCTCTGCCTGATCCAGGCTTTCTGCTACTTTACGGGTCGTCCCACACAGATCAGGCCCCTTCTCTACTAAAAACTGCCCCCCCCAGCCATTCCTGGCTTGAGGTTCAAGCTGCCTCCCAGAGATGGGGGGGGGGGGGCAGGGGGAGGCAGGACCTCTGGGTGACTCTCTGCCCTGATCCTTGGGGTACAAATCCTTCCTTTGGTGACTCAGCTTGCAGGTCCCCCACCTGGAGCCCTTCACCCTTCCTGTTGTCCCCTGTCCATGTTCTAGCCAGCCTGCAAGTCCAGGGAAAATGCCACCTCCTTCACAAAGCCCTCCTTGATTCCACCCTCAGAGAGCAACTCTTCCTCGGTCCAACCGTCTCCTGACATGGCTCTCTGGCCTTGCCCTGGAGAGACCACTGGGCTCAGTGCCTGTGCCCTGTGGTCTAGGCCCCAAAGACAGGGATGAACAAACACTAAATAAGTCATGCCAGCCCAGGTCCTTTGGTCGGGGCCAGGGCTGCTTTAAAATTTGTCTAAAGATGTTTCAGACACACCCAGTTCCTGGCACTGCGAGCTCTTGGGAAGGGGGGGTGGTTCGTCATCAGCACTGTGCCCTCCGGGGGTGAAGGTTGCTCAAGCCGCCCCACGCTGCCTGCACTGCCTAGCAGGGCATGCCACCCAGCAACTCTGTGCCTCTACCAGGAAGAAGTGAGAGAAAACTCCATCCCCTTCCATGACTTCCGCCTGAGCCCCTCCCCACCTTAGAACTGGTGCAGCAGCTCTCTCTAAGGGCACATGCCGTTGGTGCACTCTCTGCCACTGGCCCATCCCGTGCACTCTGCCAGGCACGGCCCGCCATTTCCCAGCTCACACACCCTCTGTGGCTCCCAGCTGCCAACAGAGCTAAGTTCAAACTCATCCTGGAAGTCAGAGTTTCAAGAACGTTCACAGGGCAACCGATATTTCTGTCCCATTACCTCTCCCTGTCCTCCCCCCTCCCTGAAACATGCACATGTGTGTAGTTACAGGTACACATACACGCACACACATATCTACGTGTGCACATGTATACACACCCACACGTGCACACAAACACAAGACAAAAATACACTTACACACACACCATGATCCAAGTTAATTTGTTAGTTTTGCCTGTATTTGCCTTGTTTATTACATTCATTTATGCATTCATGTATTCATTCATCCATTGGACATTCCCTTAGTGCCAGGTCCCTACTAGAGGGGACAACATCCTTGTTTCTCCTGGGAATCACCGCTGCCTCGAACATTCCGCCACCTCCTCTGTGTCTTTTAAGTCCTGTAAAGCCCAGCCCATGGTCTGCCTCCCTGGACAAGCCCTCCTAGCTCTTCAGCCCTGGAGTCCCTGTCCCTGCATTTGAGTTCCTATAGCAACACCATGTAAAAGAACTTTCCGGCACCTGGTGGCTCAGTCGGTTTGTCTGTTGGTTTCAGCTCAGGCCATAAACTCGAGGTTCAGGAGTTCTAGCCCCACATCAGTCATAAAGTAGACTGCATGGAGTCTACTTTTTTTTTTTAAGAGTCTTTAAAAAACAAATTAAAAGTAAAAAATTCTGTGTGCGATGCAGGGCATCTGGGTGACTCAGGTGGTTAAGCGTCCAGCTTTGGCTCAGGTCATGATCTCACTGTCAATGAGTTTGAGCCCCATGTTGGGCTCTGTGCTGACAGCTCAGAGCCTAGACCCTGCTTTGGAGTCTGTGTCTCCCTCTTTCCCTGCCCCTTCCCCACTCATGCTCTGTCTCTCTCTCTCTGAAAAATAAACGTTAAAATTTTTTTTAAATAAATAAATTTTAAAAAATAAACTCCATGCACAACATGAGGCTCAAACTCATGACCCCTAGATGAAGAATCAGATGCTCTACCATTTCTTACTTTCATTTAATTTTGATTAATTTATTGTTTTTGTTTTGTTTTTAATTTTTTTTTTTTTTGAGAGGCAGAGAGAGACAGCACGAGCAGAGGAGGGTCAGAGAGAGAGGGAGACACAGGATCTGAAGACAGGCTCCAGGCTCTGATCTGTCAGCACAGAACCTGACATGGGGTTCGAACTCAAAAACCACAACACCATGACCTGAGCTGAAGTCAGATGCTTAACTGACTGAGCCACCCAGGCATGTGACTCTTGAGCTCAGGGTCATGGGTTTGAGCCCCATGTTGGGGCATACAGCTTACTTTTAAAAAATGCCCACCATGTCCTGTACCTACCACACATATCAGATTCTCTCTCTCTCTCTCTCTCTCTCTCTCTCTCACACACACACACACACACACACACACACACACACACAGAGTCACATTGTGAAACTGAATGGCTAAAAAAGGACTCCCATTCATTTGAGATCACCTTTTGCATACCAGGCTCTTACTGTTGTGTTCTTACTATATGCCAGGGGAAATAAGAAAATCCTGTCCAGTTTTACGAAGGTATCCCCACCAGTCAGTTTGAAGTAACATGGTGGTGGAGGAGTGAGGGGACCAGGGCAAAAGTCCAGCATTAAAGGTACAATACCTGCGAATACCTTGATGAGGAAGACGGTCCTTCCCTCAAGGCACCTCCCACCCGTGGGGGGAGACAAACCATTACCATACAGAACTTGAGTTTGACTGAGGCTAGGCATGAAGTGAGGGCACCTACCCCAGACCTGGAGGATCAGGAGCCCCCATGGATGCAGTGACCAAACTGGAGACCAAAGTAGAGTAGCTGGCGGCCTGGAGAGGAAAGCATTTGGGGGGAGGGGGCTCCCTAAGCCAAGACACCACATGTCAAGGAAGGGGGAGTAGACAGAAGAAATCTAAATGGTTTGGACCACAAATGGCCACAAGGCACTTGGGTTTCGGTGTAGGGATAGGGGGGAACCCTGGAAGAGTTTTATGCAGGGACATCATCTGGTATATTTGCATTTCAGAAGGGATTTGAGGAGGAGAAAATTGAGATAGGAGGCTCTTGCAAAAATGCAGGTGCTGGGGGAAGTCGGGGAAGGGTGGCAGCTAGGATGGAGTGAAGAAAACTAGAGAGAGAGCACAGAAGAAGCCTCTTCTGGCCTGGTGGCCGTGAGAGAGAGAGAGGAGTCAAGACCCATGCACGTTTCCCACGTGGGCAACCAGGCCAGCGGTGCTGTCATTCTGGAGGAGAGAGATCCAGAAAGAACAGTCGGGGAGGGGGTTGAAGAGAAGCGGGTGTGGGTTCCTTTTGAGACCTCCTTGGAGACGGAGGTGCCTGGGGTGGGGGTGGGGGACATTACCATCGGGCAGCTGGATGAGCTGGTCTGGAGTGGAGGAGAAGGTTCTGGAGCTGAGATGGAAGCGTGGAAGTCATTCTAGCCAGGGAGAGGTGGGACCGCCCTCAGAGTGTGTGTGGCCTAAAGGACAAGAAGGCCAGAGATGGGCCCTGAGGGACCCAGCCCCAGGGGTGGATGAAGCAGCCTGGCGGGGAGTGGCAGGGAGGTGCGGATACACCAGGGGGCCTGACTCTCTGGGGAAGTGGGGGTGGCTGCAGAGCGACTGGGGAGAGGAGCCTATACTTCCAAAGGTCACGGATACAAAGTCCCCAAGTCTGGAAGGTCTGGGAGGAGGACAGGGACTTGCCGAGTGCCCAATCCGTACTCGGCAAACCGTCCATGAATGAAAAGATGAAGCTCTCAGTAAGTCATGACTGGCGGGAGATGCCCCACTGTGTTCCTTCCTCAGGCCAGCAGAGCCCTTCAGAGGTGAAAGAGGCTCATTTGGCTCAGTCCTGGGATCTGCATCCTCCTCCCCACGGGCCCAGCTCCCGCCACCTCCTCTTATGCTCTCATCCTCTCTGGGGACAGGCGGCAGGCACGAAGGGGCCCCAAAGGGGGTTTTTTAATGTTTATTTTTGAGAGAGGGGGGCGGGGGATCTGAAGCAGGCTCTGCACCGACAGCACAAGGCCTGATGTGGAGCTTGAACTCACGAGCCGCGAGATCATGACCTGAGCCGAGGTGGGACGCTTAACCAACCCCCAGGCACCGACGAAGAGTCCCTGACAGGCGCTCATGACACAAATTCCCCCACAGGAGAAAAAAGTGAACCCTGGAGAATGGTTATCTGATCCATCATGAAGTGCGCTATTTTGGGACGCGAATTACACAGGAGGGCTAGACGTGCACAGAGATGAACACAGTTACAATTAGCATTAACTACAAGGTGTCGTATCGTTACTGCACACACAGCCGGCAGCTGGCAGCGTGCCCAGGGGAGGGAGGAAGGTGAATGACTGCCAAGGTGGCAGGGACGGCATCTGCCGGAGGAGGAAGCAGCATTTCTCAGGAAGGCACAGTCACCTTGGGCAAAGGGGCCTCCGGTATTGGAAGTGCCAGCTTGACAGGCTCCCCCTAGCTCAGGGAAAATTCCAGACCCAAGACTGGAAGGACTGGTACAGGGCCAGAGGCTTTCTCCTAGGGTGTCGCCGCCTCATGGACCATCCCCAGACACAAAGCAGATAGAGCCTGTGCCTACAAGGAATCCATTTCCCCATGGGTTTAGGCTTTTTAAAAATCTCAGTGATAACGCACTGAGGGTTCGAAGGCCTGCAGGTCAGGCTTCGAGGACAGGTGCCCCTGTGTTTCCACTTTCCAGCTGATATCCTGGAACAGGTCCTCCAGGGCCTCCGTTTATTCATCTTTAACACCCCCCTGGAATCCTTTTTCACGGTCTACTTCACCAGATTAGGGGCGCACAGGATTAGATGATTGTATGGTAAAATGCCTCCACCGCCTGCAACGGCTCTGAGAGCAGCCAATGCCCCCTGCTTCAGAAAGACAGCTCTGGGTATCTGGCTCCCAGCGAAACAAGGCAGCCACCAGGACAGCTAGCTATCACGTCTGAATCCTCTTTTTTATTCCCAGTGGCGAGCATGTTATCTAGGACACATTCACAGCTCAAAAATGTTGGTTGAATAAATAAGTCATTGGTCCCGAAAGGGGAATATTACAAAAAGACCACAGTGTGCCTCCTATCAGTTACATCTAGGAGACAGCTTGTCCAGTGTGAACTCTTCCTAAAATATTCTATTCTGATTCTCACCTGTCCAATTCCAACTTATGTCACATAGCATTTGTGCTCCTTGAGAACACAAACGAGGTCTTAAATTTTTCTTGTAATGTTTATTTATTTTTTGAGAAACAGAGACAGAGACAGAGCATGAGCGGGGATGGGGGCAGAGAGAGAGAGAGTCACAGATTCCGAAGCAGGCTCCAGGCACTGGGTTGTCAGCACAGAGTCCGACGCGGGGCTCGAACTCACAAACTGTGAGATCATGACCTGAGCCGAAGTTGGTCACTTAACTGACTGAGCCACCCAGGTGCCCCAACACAAACCAGATCTTAATCGTTGCTTTTTGATGTGAACTCTACGTGAGCAAAGACCTGGTTTTGTTCAGAGCTGCCCGTCGCACCTAGAACACAACCTTGTGCTTAGTAAGGCTCATTAAGGATTTGTAAATGAGTGAATGGTTTCGAACCTGTAACACCATGCTAGGCATTCAGCAAATATTTTTGAATAAAGAAATGATTAAGCAAGGGGAACATCGTCTCCTATGAATGCTCCTTTCTAATAGTATCAACTGAGGCGGTATAGCAGGGTGGGTGGGTACCAGCCTCTGGAATCAGATGATCTGGGTTTGAGTCCTAACTCTCCTACACACTAACTAGGTGACTTAGAGTAAGCTACTAAACCTCTCTATGCTTCAGTTTTCTTACCTATAAAATGGGGATAATCGAGGTGCCTACATGGTTCAGTTGGTTGAATGTCCGACTCTTGATTTCTGCTCAGGTCATGATCTCACAGTTCATGGGATTGACAGAGCCTACTTGGGATTCTCTCTCTCCCTCTCTCTCTCTGCTCCTCCCCTGTTCACGCACTCGAACTCATGCTTTCTCCCTCTCTGTCTCTCAAAATAAATAAGTAAATAAACATTTAAAAGTAAGCAAAATGGGGATACTGATGATTTTTTAAATAGAGTCACATGAATTCATTTGTGGATCCGTAAAATATTGAGCACAGTGTCTGGCACATGGTGATTGCTGCTGTTTTTAATGACCACATCTGTCTCTTAATAACCTTCAGTGCCTCCCCTCTAGCTAAGAATAAGACAAAAAATCAAGGTCTCCACAGTTGGGCTCCAATGTCCCTCTCTTTCCAGTCCCATCTTCCCCCACTTTAGTGCTAACTACCCTTTCCTGGCTTCTCTGCTAGGCTAGACACTCCACTAAGCAGTATGTACCCATACACTTATTTCCCTTTTCATGAAGGCCTGTAAGGTAGAATTTTTTATTGCACATATTTCACTGAAGATATGCCCAAGGCTCAGAAAAGGGAAGTAACTTTCCCAGGGACACACAGCTTATCACAAGAAAGTGAGATTCCATTCCAAGTCTCCCTGACATGAAAGTTCATGCTCTTATTCTCTGGACTCTAAATCTTTGCTATGCAAAGTGTGGTCTGTGAACCTGCGCTACCAGCATAACCCGGAACTTACTAGAAATGCAGAATCTCAGGCCTCACCTCAGACCCACTGAATCAGAATCTGCATTTTTACAAGATCCTGCAGGTGATTTCTATGACCAGGAATTAGAAGCACTGTTGTAAACCCCTTTCTAGGGGCTCCTGAGTGGCTCATTTGCTTAAGCATCCAACTTCTGCTCAGGTCATGATCTAGCAGTTCATGGGTTTGGGCCCTGCATCCAGCTCTATGCTGACAGCTCAGAGCCTGGAGCCTGCTTCAGATTCTGTGTCTCCCTCTCTCTCTCTGCCCCTCTCCCTGTTCACACTCTGTCTCTGTTCTCTCAAAAAAAAAAAAAAAATATATATATATATATATATAAAAGAAACCCTTTCCTACCAGTCAGCCACAAAAGCGAATTAAATCAATACCAGATCTCATTTATCCCAACAACAATCTGGGAGGTATTAGGAAGTCAGCTTTGTTATCCCACTTTGTAGTTGAGGACACTAAGGCTCTTGACCCGAAGCCACATGTGCCTGATGTCAGCATGGTCCTCTGGCCATCTCCCTCTGTCCCCTTGAAATCTCATCCTTCAGGCTCTACTCAAAATCCCCTCCTGCTGAGTGAAGCCTCTCTTACCCACACCCCATTGGGCGGATTAATGATTTCTTCCCTCACAGTCCCTGCAGCTCGCTGCACATACCTTTCTCTTGGTCCTAATTGATTCTGTTTTAAGGAACTATGTACTAAGTGCATACTGTGTGCCAGGCACATAGTGGGCGTTGAGTAAGTGTCTGTGCCCAAAACACTGCTGCTTGAGTTGATCAAAGCACTTTGATCACACCTGTGTTATCCTCCTGGGTGTCTCTGTGGTCTTCCCCCGCCCCCCCAGCTCCGCTATGCCCCTGGGGCACCTCTTAGAGCCTCAAAATCATAGGAAGCAAACTAAGTGTTCTCCATTCTAAAGATGAAATATGCTTAAAGATTAATTAAGAGTAGAATGTCGCCAGGAGTGAGGCCTGGGCAATTCCTAAGGGTGCCAAGGTGATAGGCAGCCACTGCCCACCACCACAGATCTTTGGGCCGACACTGGGTGCTAAAACGAATGATTGTCATAACAGTGACAGATATTTGAAAATCTAACCCTCATTTTTTCACACCATCAAAGGAAGGCCCAGAAGTAGTAAGCAACCTCTTGGAATATCCAGGGGTTTAAAATCAGGTGCCCAGGAACCTTCTGTCATTTCGTAAGGAGAAAGGGCGAAGGTGGCTAAGATGTAGGGCAGCGATCTCTGAGACACCGAGAACCCAATAGTCCCCATGCGCTGCCTCTCATTTTCTGGGAGGCCTGGGTGAACCATGTGCTTCAAGGCCTCAATTTCCTCAGCTGTAAAATGAGGGGGTTGGACTAGTTTCTAATGCTTCTTCCAGCTCTGAGATGCTGTGCTATAAAATGGGAGAAATGTGAACCTTTGGTTGCTATGATCTGAAAATATTTTGAATGTGGAGAATCAAATTGTACAGCAGTGCATGAACAAAATAATATGTTAATGACTAAGAAGATTATATTTAATCCAATGGGAAACAGCAGAGCAGCCGGCTGCGGGCGATGTGTGTGTGTGTGTGTGTGTGTGTGTGTGTGTGCGCGTGTGTATGCATGTGTGGCTTCTTTCCTTGAGCTCAAACATGTACTTTGAATCACTAATATAGTAATCAGGCCTCTGGCAGCCTATCTTGCCCAAACACACACACACACACACACACACACACACACACACATCACTTCAAATAAAAATAGGGGGGGGGGAATTCCACCGCTGCTGCTTACATCCTTGCAGTATTTGGAGCTTTTTCCTTTTTAAGAAATTTTTATTGTGGTGAAGGTGCTGTATCGACAGCTTCCGGAGCCCTCTGATCTCAGAACTGGGACGTGCAGGCCAGGAGCTGAGGGTTTTATTAGCATTTTGCTATTGCACACCCACCGCCTCCCTCAACCGTCACAATCCCGTCTGGCTGCAGGGCCCCCAGACCCTCAACAGGGAGAGTGGTCACATCCACCACTCCAGAGGCACCCCTGCCAAAGCACAGGTTCTCGGTCATAACTGCAGGGAAAATGAAGGCGCGCCTGCTACGTGTCGGGCCCTGCCACGGTGGAGACCCGGAGGCAGAAGCGGGCCAGAGGGCTCACGTGCGTCTAACTTGGACCACTCCCACCCTGCAGGTTCCTGCCCACCCTGGAGGCCCCTACCCAGGCCGGGCCCAGCAGGCCTGGACCCGGCCGCAGCCCCTGGGAACCCCCCAGGCCACCCGCCTGGCTCGCTGCCCGCAGGCGGAGGGCGAGGCCGCCCCTCCCCGCCCGACGGCCGCGCCCG